>NC_057942.1:7790806-7798306 GCF_018555375.3 Anguilla rostrata | reverse complement strand
TTTAACCCTTTGAAGAGTAGGGTTTTTTTTGTAATGTTTTCTCTAAATTCAGTGTTCTAGAACTCTCCTGCTTTCAGTCATCAGTCGTGATTGTTACATCAGCATTAGAATGTTCAGTTAGGAACACTCTAATCACATATTTGTGCTCTTACACCTTAAAGGGTTCAGTGAGATTTATCTCGCACCTACACATTATTAAAATAGCAACATTCTTTCTTCATTCCCTCATTCTTTTCCTCTTTCATTCATTCTTTCATTCTATTTTCCTAACTCCTCTCTGTTTGTTGATCATTACATCTTCTTATTCATCCTCCTCATAATTAATTTTCATTTTACTTTCTGTCCCCTATCTGTTACTGTTATTTTTTTATTTCTATCTTTCTTTTTATCTTTCTTTCTTTCTTTCTTTCTTTCTCTCTCTCAGTTCTTCCTCTGGCCTCAGTAAAGGGGGGAGAGGGTTGGGGAGGTGTCGGATATCTCGTGTGTCATAACTCCTGCGAAGCCCCTCCCCCCTCCCCACGGCTGACACTGGGCACGTGCAAGTCAGCACGCAGGGCTCAGCTGGGTCGGGCTCACCCTGCACAAAGGAACGAAGGGAAAGAGAGGGGGAGGGTGCGTGGAGGAGGAGGAGGAGGAGGAGGAGGGGTCAGCCCAGAGAACAAGAAGGAATCCCTTTAAAAAAATAAAAAAAAAGAGTAGTCTTTGTTTAAGGAACAGGGAACAAGAGAAAAGTAAAGTTAAATGTGAGCAGGGCATGGGGGTTATGATCAGAGAGAGAGAGAGAGAGAGAGAGGACAAGTGAAAGAGAGAGGGTCAGTGAAAGACACAGGGAGAGAGAGAGAGGGTGAGTGAGTGAGAAAGAGATGGCAAATTTATGAATGATTACTTTAGAGGGAGAACAGTTAGAACAAAGTCTACAAATAAATAACTCATTAGGCCTCTAACCCTTTAAGGTGAAAGAACAAAAATATGTGATTAGAATGTTCTTAACTGAACAGTCTAATGCTGATGTAACAATCACCACTGGTAATTGTAAGCAATTGGAGTTCTAGAACTCTGACTTGTAGTATTGAGAAAACATTCCAAAATATCTATTCTTCAAAGGATTATGGGACAAGATTACAAATATGTGATTAGAATGTTCTTAACGTAACATGCTAATGCTGTTGCAGCAATCGCTCCTTGTAATAGAAAGCAAGAGAACGCTGAATTTTGAGAAAACATTTTTAAAAATCTACTCATCAAAGGGTTCAATTAATAGTGCATGAATGATATAGATGGAGGATGGCAGAAAGAGAATTTGTGGGCTCTTGTGATGCAAACTCAAGTTTAAGAGATGACTGACATCAAGGCAGACAAAACCCACTTAAGATTCTGAGGCAAAATCTGACATTCAACTGACAGGACGGGTCATTAAACAAAAATTAAAATAAAGTCTCTGTTTAGAAATTATAATGCAGTCTCTCAATAGATGCTCGAAAGGTAGCGAGAGAGGCGAGGGAAAAGAGGGGGAGGGGGAAGGAGGAGGGAGAAGGGAGGTGGTGGGGGCAGAGCAGACCCCCCCCTCCCCGGCCCCCTCCCTCTCTCTGCGCAGTGGCGCGTTGCCAGCGTTGTCCTTCCCAGGAGCTAGGCTAAGATTAGCTCCCCATATGTTGTAGTCGGGCGGAGCAGCCAGATTTAAAGGGCCAGCGCGCTCCGCTCACAGAGCGGCGGCGGCAGAGCTTACCGCATCGCGACCGCGCCACGGCCACCTGTACCCCGCCAACCGGCAGCCGCCGCAGTCACGACTGCACGCCCCGGCGCGCTCGCCGCGAATCGTAATCATAATCATAATTACGCGCCCGTGAGCCAGCTGCTATAGCGCGGCGCCCCCTGTATGCTGTCTCTCCGCGTACTCTGTATTAGCATATTTGGCGGTAACTGCGTCTGTCGGCGGAAAAAAATAAATAAAAAATAAAATAAAGGAGCTGACCTCAGCTCTCCGTGCGAGCGGCGAGTTCAGAAAGGGGAAGCGGAACGCGGACGTTTAATTAGGGTGAGTACGCCGAGAGAGAGAGAGAGGGAGGGAGAGAGGGAGAGAGAGAGGGAGGGAGAGAGAGAGGGAGAAGGAGAGAGAGAGAGAGGAGAGAGGGAGAGAGACAGAGAGAGAGAGAGAGAAGAGAGAGAGAGAGAGGAGAGAGGGGAGAGAGAGGAGAGAGAGAGGGAGAGAGGAGAGAGAGAGAGAGAGGGAGAGAGGGAGTGAGAGAGAGAGAGAGAGGGAGGGAGAGAGAGAGGGAGAGGAGAGAGAGAGAGAGAGCGCCTAACGCCCGCCGGCTCGCGGCTTCTGGGTTTCGCGTTTTCAGTTACGCGCGGGCCCTCGAGCCGGCGGCGGCGGCGCGTGGTGTTGGGTGGACCTTTTAAGGAGCCAGCAGGCGTGGCGTGGCGCGGCGGAGCTGTCGCTGCCGCTGCTGCCGGAAGCTTCCGTGCCCCATTCATTTTTCATTAGCCGCAGCGGCGCGTCGACCAATGGCGAGCGCCTCCCCGGAGCACCGCGCCGTCGCCGGGGGAGACGGAGACGGATCGCCGGGCGGTAGCGGTAGCGCCGGTCCGCTCCAGGGTTTGGGGCGAGCCGAGAGAGAGAGAGAGAGACGGAGGAGGCTACGCTAATGGCAGCTGAGTGATGTAAGCGGACTGCTGCAGAGACGCGACGGCGGCGCGCGATGGCTTCGCGCCTTCGCCGTGTTCCAGACGCGGTGCCGCAGAACGGCACAGCTGATCGGGGTCCGGGGGGGGGGGGGGGGGGGACTCGCCGTCTCAGAGCACCTCGCTTCACAAGACGGCGAAAAGCAGAGGGGAAAGACTCGACCTGAAGCGCAGCCTTAACACGAAATGCTGACGGGTGTCTGTAAGGGCGCAAGGCACGAAAGTGTCTTCAGTGATTACTCTCAGCTCCCCCTGGATCGAAAGCTCCTGCAATGTCAAGATTTTACAGTTATAGCTGCGTCCCTTTGGAAGGGTGCAGGCGCTTTCTTAAAAGATTCGTGTGACATAACAGTCAGGGTTACCGTCCGTTTCTGCAAGGAAGAAAATGGCCACTGACACTGACGCTGAGGCTTGAGAATTTCAGGCTTTAATATCCGTCTAGTGGGTCTGGCTTTTATGAAGTGGGATGTGGAGGAGGTAGCCATGCAGAACGACCGTTAGGGGGAAGTGGGCTTGAAACGCCAAAGCTGTAGGTTCAGTTCCCAGTTGGGGTGCTGCCGTTGCAACTTTGAGCAAAGGATACTTAACCCGAATAGCTTCAGTAAAACATTCAGCCGTACAAAGGGTTTATATGCAAAAACAAATAAAAAAACTAATAACGTAAGCTTTGGATAAGACAAGAACACAAATAATGTAAGCTCTGGATCTGCCTAAAATATAAAAATGATACCAAGCTCCACTGAATGAGTTTAAAAGATCATAACTACAGGAACAGGTATCAGTCACGTTGACCCCATCAGACAGTTCCTGTAAATGTGGGGCAGAACAAAGGGCTGAACAGCACATCCCCCCACATCCTCCTCGAATGGCCCAGAATGAAGACAAACGCGTAACGTCCACAGACGCGAGCATCTTTGCGTAGCGAGAATGGAACCCCGCGCGTGGGCCGTGGGGGAGGGGGGTGTGAGACGCTCGAAGATGTCGGGCTAAGATTGATCTGTACGCAGATGAAAGGTCCGGCTGAAGGAGGCGTCTGGTTCTTTTGTCTTTGCCTGCAACGACCCCGGCAAGGGAAAAAGAACCAGAAAAGCGCCTTTTTTAGTGCCAGTTTCGCACCGAAAAGATCCTCTCGCAGGGTGGTGATGCTGACAAGACCGTAAGAATAGATTCAGGGTGGAGCAATACCACTTCCTGTTGAGTAAATGTGTTCCTGTTGATTAAAAAAGTGACTCAAAAAGAAGTGTAACATCAAACCGCACTGAGACCGTTCAAAAGAGCGACAATGAGTGCCACAGCACAGCTAACGGTTATATCAATAATTGATATGACCGTTAGCTGCGAGCCATTTTTAATCCACCCGAGTCTTAATCTTTAAAGGGCGAAGTCATCTCTTGTTTTAGTTCGGGACGGTGTCAAAAGGCTCCGACACATTTGACAGCTCTGGCTCGGCACGCCGCGGTGCGTTATCATAATTACACCTTTGTGCATTTCCCCTTTCGATGTTCGTCAGCGCGAAACCGGTTAAACCAGCGGTTGCCGGGGGAGCGGCGCGGCCGTTGGGAGCCCTGCAGGTTGCGGTTTCAGCAGCAGGAGGGCGTCCCGCCCCCGCGTCACCTTCGGCGAAAAGTCACGGCTCGCTCAAGGTGAGCGGCGAGCTGTGGGCGGAGCCGAGCCCCGCAGGTAAATGGTAAACCAGGAAGCAACCGTGTGGAGCGGCGGAACACTCTGAGCTACCTGGGGTTTAAATTCCCTCCAAAAAATCAATGCTTTTTTTTTGTTTTTTTGGGGGTCGAGGGTGTTCAGGAAAAGCTACGGTGTTGAGAGAGCGCGACGCTAAAGATCTTCCCCACATTCCGAACGTTCGGCGGCTGCTCGTTCAGGCCCGGCGGGCATTTTGCATGTGTAAATGTCACACGTCGTCACGTAGACATGCGAAGCGACGTCGCCGATCCCTGAGTCAGATGTCTTTGCAAAGTCATTTACAGACGCGACGCGATGTTTGCGTTCAGTCACGTCGCTGCTACGGGGAGTCGTGATTTATATCGAACATTTTCACGTTTGACGTTGGTCACATGACCAATTTTTACTTTGCAAACTGGCATCTAAAGCCCCTATAAAGTGACCAGAATGGAAAAAGCAAATTAAGGAGACGGCAGCTTTATTGTACAAATTCAGAAAGCCCAACCATCCAAAGCCCGGAGCCTGTTTAAATGAGCGAAATTAATTTATTCAATGTCAGTAAGATTGCACACAGCACTGAATTTTTTCTTCATACTCTATTTAATTAAATTTCTCAGTCACATGCTCTGATCCCTTGTTAAGAAATTGAGATAAATTGTCTGATAGCACGAACACAAACAACATTGAATTTAGCCTAAACGTAGCTTTATAGCTTTTGCCGTTTAGACGCCAAATGGTCTCTCCCAAAAACAAACGCACATACCTACACAGGCACAAATATAGCCAGTGTCACAATACCCACCCACAGACAATTTGGCAAATACACACACAAACATAAGCAGACAGCCTTTCACATGAGCAATTCAAAGGGCGGGACCAAACTATAATTACAGCAATGATGTCATCTGTCACTCAGCGTTACCACAGAAACTAGGTCACTGTTAACCCTTTCACTGTTGCCGGAAGGGAGAAAGTTGGCCAATGGCGAAATCAACGGTCAATTATCTTTGCCTCTGTCGCTCACACAATCTATATTTGTCTATTCTTCTCACTGTTTGATATGTTAAAATGAAATTCGGTCTGTAACAAAGAAAAAAAGAAAAACTAGACTTGTGCCAGCAAAATGACTCTCACTTCTTGGATAGGCATTTAAGTCCTTGTTAAAGAGTGACTTCACCCAAACAACAGATAGCCTCAAGACCATCTCCACATTCACATAAATAAACCATTGCAGGCAAGATTCTGTTGCTAGGCGGAGTTTTAAAGACAATCAAGACAAAGAAATGTTTTTTTTTTTTTTTTCTAAATAAATAACGCAAGTCACATTAATAATTACGGATGCCTTGCCAATGTAATCTCACACAAAGTGCAATAAAAAGCAAAAAACTGCGAATGAGAGGTCAATCAATTTGCCTGATTTTGATCAAACCAGTTTTATGCATTGACGGTCAAAGAAAAGACTTCAAAGCCACATCACATAACTGGCAGATGCAGAGAAAATATCCTGTCAGACTCACAGTACAGCAACCACTAATGACTTGAACAGGCTGCAGCAACAAGGTTCACGTGAAATGGCTGAAGACAACACACCCACATCCTCCCACAGCTGAGCAAAAAAAAAAATACATTTATACACTTTCAAATTTCCCAGGAATGAAAAAAATATGGCTTTCATGCCCGTAAACTCTTTAAAGCCAAAGAAACACCAAGCGTGCAGAGAGGGGGAGGCAGGACAGCGAAAATCATTAAGATTTTATTGATTTCCACTATTTTGTTTCCAGTGAAGGGCGCAGGAGTTGTAGTGGGCGTTTCTGCATCATTATCGCATGGCAAAAATAGCTGCAGAGCAACCGGTCAAGTCTCAGCTTTAAAAATGATGGAAATATGAACAAGCACAAGGAGAGGGGTTCCGGTATAAATGGCAGATCTTTCTCAAGATCTCATCGACTCCAGTAAACATCTCTTTTTCGCAACCCCCGTGACAAAATGACTCAAGAGGAAGGCTAGTGTCCATTCAGGAAGTGCAAGTGAAATAAAGGATGTGAAAGCAGCAGTAATATGGTGACTTTGTGTTCGATCAGATGACATTTTGAAATGTTTGTTTTTTTTAAAATGTTTTCATGGATTTTAGGGAGTCCTGATCTGGAGGATCGGTCCACGTTGAGAGGCCACAAGTTTCGGCGCAAGGAGGAGGTCCGTCTGACGGGCCATCTGAGGCTGCAGACGTTCGGTCACGAGAGGGGAAAAAAAACAAAAAAAAATACCCCACGAGGGCACTCTGCCACTCCCCACTCCCACTCAGGGGCACCTAAACTGCCCCCACCCGCTACCCCGGTGCTCTGATAAGGGTGGGAGGGTAAAGAAGCCGGTACGATGGCGGAAACGCGCGCCTGGCATATTCCCTTCGCCTGCATCAGCTGGAGCGACCGCCGCGTTGCCCCCACGACGTGTTGCCATGACAACCAGCTACGGCGGGACCGGGGTTCAGTCGGCAGCGGGCGGGAGAGAGGGAGGGAGGGAGGGAGGGAGGGAGGGAGGGTGCGGATATCAAAGGAGGTGGGGAGGGCGGGGGGAGACAGAACTGGAACGTGGTGTCCTTGCGAGATGTGGAACCGAACTTTATTTATTTATTTGCTCTTTTTTTTTTTTTGTTTTTAATGCCGAGGTGCTCAATCAAGGGGGCGGAACGACAGGACCCGCTGGCCGAGCCGGTGTTTCCGGAAGCCTCCAGCCCTCGATGGAACACCGTGTACCGCCCGCCTTCCAGCCGGGAAACGGAGGCTGACGCGGCTCGTTTTAAAAGGGCGGCGGGTGTCGCCGCGGCGATGCCGGGACCGGCGAACCTCGCGCCCGTCGCGCCGCGTCGCTCGGTCGCGCGGCGGAGCTCCGAAGGGCGAGCGGGTCGTGAGCGGGTCGCGAGCGGGCGACGCCGGCAGGCTCCGCGCCCGCTGTAATCCCACCCGTCTGTCACCGATAAGGAAGCGCGCGGCGGTCTAATGCCGAGGACCAGAAAGAGGGGGAGAAAAAAACACAAATTCCCTCCTCTCCGCCCGCGACGGAGGAACGAGCACGATAGCCGTCCGCCGCGAGAGGCGAGCCGCCAGAGGGGAGGCCGCGCGACGGCCGCGGCGGCCGGCG
>NC_057942.1:7733306-7785806 GCF_018555375.3 Anguilla rostrata | reverse complement strand
ACACACTGTCACAGCACTGCACGTGCACACACTCACTCACGCAGGCACACACTTGCACGCACACACACGCGCGCGCGCATGTGCGTGGGACCCACTGACTTTACCTCAAGTGACTTTAAAACACATATACACACGTGTACATTTACGCACAGACCTACCCATATAAATGTGCTCGATGTAATGAATTAAAATAGATGACTTCACGTGAGAGACAATTTGTAGTTCTTCACCCGTATGTTTGTCATCGCTGTCATTGTTTAATGAAACGCAGCGGGATAAACCATTTCCTGTCTCCTGTTAAAGATTCACGCACGCTTTCCACGCGCTGTTCTGTTTACTATTCCGCCGTTGCTAAGGGCACGGCTTGAGTGACACCGAACGCTGCAGACGGAATGCCAGGTGTCCACGCCCAGAGGAAAAAAGCTGATTCTACAACCTCTTTACACTCCAAACGCGAGAGGTGCACCTCAGGGGGGAACTTACAGGTTCCCTATGCCTCGCTAAGAAACACATTTAACACGTCACGACACCACCGCTGTGGGAAAAAAGAAAGAAAGACGAGAACTGAGAGGTTTTTTAAAGATTAAAAAGCCTTTAACCCCTTAAGGTGCGAGATCACAAATATGTGATCACAATGATCTTAGCTGAACGTTCTAATGCTGATGCAACAATGCTTCCAGGAACTGTAAGCAACAGAGTTCTAGAACGCTGACTTAGAATCTTTAAAAAACACAGGGCATACTGGGATACCGCATTTTTGTGTTGCTGAGAGTTATATTCTCCGCCATTGTCGCTCTGGATAAGAGCACCTGCCAAATTACTGCAACATAATGTAGCGTAATGTAAAGAGAATTAAGCAAATTAAGCAAAAAAGAAGACAATGGAGAGGGGAATGAGGCAGGGACGAAAGCAGAGGAGGAGGAAGAGAAGAGAAAACAGGAGGAGGGGAAGGAGAAAGTGCGTCTGAAGGAGGAGAGGAAGCAGCTGGCGATGACAACAGTTGCTAACGCGGGCCCGAGCGGCCCTCCCGGCGTGGGAAAATCCGCCCCGGCGCACACGCCCCGTCACGCCGCGAGGGAGCGCCGCCTGTACGCGGTAACCACGGCGCCGGCTGCGCCGCTGGGACGCGCCGTTTCCCAGAATGCACCGGGCCGCCGCGCAACACCAGGGGTGTGCGGCAGCGCACTCCACAGCTTGTGTGTGTGTGTGTGTGTGTGGTTCACCGTGCATCAGATCGGGACTGCACGGGACCTGGGGTGGTGGGGGGGGGCATTATTCTTTTCTTACGTGGGGAGTCCACACTCCGGCTCGCGCTCTGGCATAAAGTGGGCACACACACGTTTAGCAGACGCTCTCCTCCAACATAACCTCACACAGTTTACTTCGTTTTTTTTTTTACATAAAATCCATTTCTACAGCTGGGTAGTAACTGAAGCAGTTCAGGTTAAGTACTTTGCTACAGGGCAGTGCTGTACCTGCGAATCAAACCTGCAACCTCTGCGCAACAACCTTTCTCCCCCCATAGCCGTCTGGGACTTGGCTACAGTGACCGGACGTTTATGCCGTGCGGTGGAAATCAAAGTCACTGAGCAACAACATGTTTATTTCCAATCACTCTAACCGTCCCCTGTAGCCATCGAAGCGTAAAGTGCCTATCGTGTAGAAAACTGCAGCCCACGCTCATTTAAGCATGTGGCAAGCGCTGTTGTCCAGAGTTACTTACAAAAGCGCACACAAAAACGCTGTAGGCGAGAAGCAGAGATGATATCAGCGCCTAATAAGACAGGCGTCATCAAGCGCAAAGCTGAAAGCTCTCTCAGGGCTCCAGCCCATGAGCTCATTCCACTGGGAACCCCCCCGCCCGCCCACCCACTGCGGCCAACACCCCCCCCCCCCCACCCGGCACTAAGGTCTGACGCGTTTCATTACAATCACAAACGGCAGAAACCCCGCCTTCCATTTACACTCCCCCACAAGCCGGCTCGCACACTCACGCCACGTGCGTCCGCACACGTATGCACAAACACGTTCACACGCTACAGTACATACACACACGTATGCACAAACACGTTCACACGCTACAGTACATACACACACGTATGCACAAACACGTTCATACACGCTACAGTACATACACACACATAAGCACATATACATACTACAATACATACACAGACACATACATATACACCTTCACACACGCTACAATATACATACACACAAACATACACACACATATGCATGTTTACCAACACACACTAAAATACATACATGCACATAAGCACTTACACATTCACAAATCCTGAAAATACACACACACAGGCACACATACATAAATACATACACAAACACAGAAACACTTGCACATACAGTACTATATATATGCATGCACTATACATGCATATATATATATACATAAACACACAATCACATAGTACACACGCATGCACAAGCGCAGTACACATCTCCCACACTATACACAAGATAAGCCTAAACTCCCAGCCTTGAAGCACACCCCTGTCCTTGCTTGCTTAACACTTGTCCCCCCCCTCCATCCCCCCATACATCCCCTCCCCAAACCCTCTCGAGTGTAGAAGGAAAGAGAGAAAAGAGGAGGGTTCATCATTAAAAGCGCATTGATAATGAGCTGTAAAAATCTGCACTTCTGAGTGCGAGGGGGACCTGGGGTGGGAGGGGGAAGGAGGGGGGGAGGGGGACCTTGGCTGTAATTACAACACAATTAACAGCCTTAATTAACACACTCCGTCCCCTTTCCTCTGATAATACACCCGACTCCCCCCCCCCCCCCCCCATCAGGCCTGCTAATCCCCACACCCTTCAGTGCCACCCCCCCACCCCCCCATCCTGGAGAACACACGCTGCATCTCGTGCTGCATCTGGACCTGTGTGTGAGTCCTCACAGCAGAACCGCAACTCAGACCATGTGACCCCCCACCCCCCACCCCCTCGTTCCATGTGACTGCCCATCCGTCTACAGACCGGCTGTACCGCTCTTTTTGTCAATCGCCAAGGGGACACCCCACGCTCACCGTCTGCACACAACGCCTCCCCAGAAAAAAAGTGACGGGGGTTATATGAAAAATAATTTTGAATTAAACATGCAGGCTGGGTGACAGGGGTCCCAGACTTTTTCAAAAAAAAAATTTTATCTGTTGGGGGGGGGGCAGGAAGCTTTATGTACTTTCAGAAAGTAACTCAGACAGTCTTTTCTTTATTCATATTTTAGCCTGTATTTATTTTCTTTTCTCATATTTCACCCTGGTCTCTCTTGAGTGATGAAATCATTTCCATGGGGATTTTTTTAATACCAGGTCTTGAGAATGCTGAGGATTTGTACGTACGGTTTTTGAACTGTTACATTTCAGGTTGTTTGATATGACATGCCTGAGCGCCTCTCCATCTCCCTCTCTCTCCCTCTGTTTCTCTCTCTACTGAGAAGACTGAATTGCTTTATCACTGTTCCTTAGAAACAAGAGCTCAGCTGGGGCTCCTGAGGGCAGGGTGTGGGGGGGGGGGAGTTAAAAAAGATGGGGGTGGAATGTGGAAAGTTAGACTTCCACAGAGACAGACATCTTGGCATCTTTAGGCACAATATTCATCATTTTCGAGCCTCAGACCAAACTGGCACCCAATCCAAGCTGCAGATGAAGGCTGTTCATTCATCCAGAACACTTTACGTCAAAAAGCCGACAGCCTACACTAACCTGTCATAAGCATGGCATAAGCACTGTGCCTTCTTGGTGATGCCTCATTTTTGTATTCCTGAGCGTTTCACTGATGTTTTCCGCTTCTGTACAATGCTCTGGACAGAAGAGTCTGCCAAGTGGCTGGAATGTAATGCAATGCAATGTAAAGGCATAACTCCTGCCATAACCCGCTATAACAGCCCACTGTAGCTTGTGACATATCGCAACACTCTCATAATGCATGCCTGCCACTACTATTTTTTGGCAGTTATTTTGAAATTTGTTCTGTAAAACGTGTGCATTCGTTTTACAGTGTTATGACAGCAGTAATAGGCTGCCATGACTGGTCGTCACAAGTGTTCAGTCATTCTTACGGCAGCGTTACTTAGGCCTTATGACATGTAGTTAATAAGCAAAGCATTGCCGATTTATCCTTCACAAGTAAAATAAAATCTGGTTGTAGATATTTGGCACTTCTTGAGGCCAAAGCTCTCTTTTTTCCCCCCACCCCACCCCACCCCACCCTAGCAGGGAGGTACAACCCTCCCTTCCCACAAGCAGATCTGCAGATCTAAGTGGAAAAAGTGTCAGCATGTACACCCCATATAGCAGGGTCTGATGGAGGAGTGGAAAAATAGTTTTGCGGAAGGGCCCATTCCATAGGCAAGGAGCAACAAAGGCACAGAACTTCCCTTAAAACTGACAACCATCCCAGAAATGTTGTTGTTTGTGAATCCCGATTAATGACATCGGCAATTCAAGATATTGTGTCTACTGGTGTGGCACTGTGTAACCTTTGCATGTCACAGTAAGAACCTACAATTATAACAAAAGAGGTCTTAGCTTACAACCGTTTTTTTGGGGGGGGGTTTTTTCAGATAAACCGCAAAAAAGTTGCCATGTTGTTTGCACAGAATTCAGTCACACGCAAGCAAGCCAAAAAAAAAAGACTAATTTAAGATACGCTACGCTAGCTAATCACACACACACAAAAAAAAACACAGGTTCACGGATGATCAAACCAAAAAACAAAAAAAGCATCTCAGTCATGCCTATATAAAGGTCACAGGCAGCTACGACTGACTCTGGGGAAGTCCCTCAGTCACAACACCACAACCAGCACGTAGAAAGGGGCTGCCTCCCTCCCGCCCCCTAGCAGGGGCTCAGGAGAGCGACCTCTGGCCCCTGGGAGGTCCGCGGCATGCTAAAAAGGCCTTTGGGTTCAACAGGGTTGATGCCCTGCCACAAACATTCTATTGCCCCGGCGCAAACAAGCCGTTGCGTAACCACGCCGCACAGGTCCGACACACAAACAACGGCGGGCGCCTTTAATTACCCCACGCGGAGATTTACGACGCCCCGTCATGAGTTTACCGCTGCGCCCTGTCATTACCGCCAACGTGCTCAGTACAGTCGGCCGCAGACAGAGGGCGACGCGAGCGGTCGAATTTCAGATTTAAAAAATCAGATAGAGGGTAAAAACATTCATTCCCTGATTTCGACAGAGCAGAAACTGAAAATTTCAATCGAGAGACGACGCAGAAAACCGTCTGACGGTATTGAGAAAAACTCTTCCACCGAGATCAGCGCAAAACTTTTAGTGCCTTTACTTCGGCTTACTGGCAGGCAGCAGAAAGAAGCCCTTACCCAGAGCAACTTAGAATGGAAGGTTCCAGAGACTTCTGAGCTAGCGCCCCATTTAGTGAGCAAACACATTTTTCTGTTTACAGACGTGTAAATAAATAAAGACTCAACAGACTAATGCAGATGGCGGGATTTTTCCCATGATTACCAGGCTGGAAGGTCACCATTCGCTCTTAACTTTCACTCAGGAAGAGGAAATAAAGGAATCCCAGAGGATATCTTAAAAAGTGTTGAGAAAGAACAACGCATCGCCAGAGTCAAACTGAACCGACAGAAGAAGAAATCCCAATGAACGCACTTTCGGCATTACGGGGCGATGTTTATTTTTCAGTAATTAGGTGGGGCATACGCCTGCTCACGCCCTACGCCGCACGTCACCCGTCTGCACAGTCAGATGTTCAGTGGAGCATATCAAACAGAGTGTACGGCCCGAGGGTGGAGCAGCGGCGGTCTGTCAGAGGTACTCCGATGGCCTAGCGCCTCTCAAACCGCTACGCAAACGCCGCGCCTTGAATCCAAACAAGAAACAGCTGCTATTCCGAGCCGCTGCTATTTCTTTTTTTTTAATTTTTTTTTTTTAACGACTTTAGCTGTCTCTGGAGCGGGGCTATGGACGGAGAGTTCCTGACGACCTGACCCGGCGCACCCCCAGAAGACCTCCGTCCTCTTTCTTCCCTCTCTGCACATCTGAGGATCCCCTGCTCTCCCCTCCCCCGCTTCCTGTTCCTAAAATACGTGGGGAGGGAGGAAGGGAGAGAGGGAGGAGGAGGAGGAGGAGGAGGAGGGGGGTTCTTCCCATGGGCTTCCCACCTTATTCTCCAAAACCCTCCCTCCCTCCCTCCTCCCTCTCTGTCCCTATTTATTTACATTCCATCCATCTTACCTCCCCGGGCTATACCCCACCCGTCTGCCAGTCTGCAAGAGGTCACAGGAGAAAGGACAGAGAGAGAGAGAGACAGAGATAGAGAGATTGGGAGAGTGTGACTGACTTTAAGTTAAGTTAAGTTAAGTTAAGTTAATCCTCAAGTAACAAACAAGAGATCCACAAAAAGTGTTGAAACACACATGAAAATAAATGGAAATAAGAAGCATGAATAAATAAATGGAGAAAAACAAGAAATGAGAGAGACAAAGAGAAAGAGACATAGTAAGAGAATGTTGGAGACAGCCAGAGAGAGACAGAGAAAAAACAATCTGCAGATCAATCTGCAACCCCTGGCCCAACCCTAAACAACAAGGACTTTAAATTCTTGCTCTATGCAGTAGACCTGGAGTTGCTGTCACCCAAAGAACAAGGGTTATAGCAACATCTGGATCTGCTAGAGCAATACTGTCAGAACTGGGCTCTGACAGTAAATTAAAAAAAAAACGAAAACAATGATATTCAGAAAGAAACACATATGTCAGGAAACTAGACATGTTCACTCTAGGAAGCACCGCACTGAAGCACTCCCTGTTCTATGACTACCTGAGGCTCACAATATGCGCCTTGGGGAACTTTGGTTTGGCAGTGAATACACTAACAGAGAAAGCCCGTAGAGGCTTTAATGTAATTACAAAAAAAATTCACAAAATAGAATTTGACATAAAATCTATACCGATTGCCTATAATCCAACCGATTGCCTTATATGGAAGTGAAGTACGGGGTCCACTCAGTCATCACGACAAGCATCCTATAGAGAGCTTGCAGAATTTTGCAGAACGGTACTAAATATCCTAAGAAAAACACCCACCAGCGTATGCAGGGCAGAATTAGGCTGATACCCATTGATAAAAAACATTTAAAAAGAGAACTTAAATTTTGGATGCATCGCAAATCAAATCCCCAAGACACACTGATTGTCATTTATGCTGTTATTGTTGCTGTTTTTTGTATTGTGACTATGATTGTTGTTATGTCTATGCTTTGGCAATATGTATTTTGAAATATGTCATGGCAATAGAGCATTTGTGTCTGTGTGTGTGTGTGTGTCCAGCGTAAACAGGAAGCAGGGTGGACTGGTGGGGTCAGTGGGTTTCTGTAGTTCAGTTCAGCACAGGAGTGATGCGTTTCCTCCCTGTCACCACCAACATCTACAGCGAAAGCAGTCCCAGTCCCTGAATCAGGTCACTGCACTCACACACACACATTAAACACACATACTGGCTCACACACACACACGCACACACACAGACACACACACATTGCTGCGAGTGTGTGCACAGACACACTCATCACTGCCAGTGTGTGCACAGACACACACACATCACTGCCAGTGTGGGCACAGACACACGCTCACCACTGCCAGTGTGTGAACAGACACACACACACACACGCGCACACACACATCACTGCCAGTGTGTGCACAGAGAAGCAGACACACAGCTGGTGCTCCCAGGCTTTTCAAAATGGCCTCGAGATACAGCACCTGCTGCTTAAATTATTTAAAGCATCTATGTTGCATACAGCAAACACATACACACACACAGACACACACACACATACATGCACACATGCACACACACTCTCACACACAAGCACACGCATACATGCACACACACACACACACACACAAACACACAAGCACACACACATGTACATGTGCACACAAACACACACACACAGATACTCAATCTACAGAAAACACTGCTGCATTGCATCTAGAATGCATCGTCTGGCCTGACTACAATTCCCTCTGTAAAGGATATGACAGATAAACCAATATCTTTCAAAAATGGAGCAAATAATTATCTGCAAGGATGAATTACAGTACACTTGTGAAATTGTTCTACAGCATGTTTGTCATATTGGAAATAACTATTTACCCAGCCAAATCAATACATGACACATATCAGAATAAGAATTGAGAAAATCTGTGAGTATTAATAAATAATATCCATTCAATAAGCAACAGTCCAAAGTAACTTTCAATATGTGGTAGCTTTTTGGGGGTATTTTTCAAAAAAGTAATGTTCTCTTGTCCAAAATAGTTACAATTGATAGAAAAACCATAACCCATGCATAGTTTGAAGCTAACTACATTTTATGAGCCTTAGTAGAAACTATGTCCACATTTTTGCATTTTTAAGTCCACGTTTGTGTGTAAAAGTATATTGCAGGCAGTGGTAATTTTTAAAAGTTATAAAGTTATATTTTCCAAATGAACATACAAAAACATTTTTAATTAAATGGCTGTGATTTTTCTTTAAAATATGGAGCTATGGCAACATACCAGCAATGGGAAGCAGTGTGCCCATAGCTAGGAGGCTCTTTAGCTTTGCATCAAGCCAAAATACTTCAGTAAATAACCAGCTAAGCTAATGGATTATGCGTCAAATATAAGTATCGGTGAGTACATAAGCCTGAAAATATATGTGACGGCAAAGCAAATTAGCAACGGGCATCCAATATATTTCCTGGGAAGAATTTATGAATTGCATTACGTTTGGCTCTGGCAACTGAGATATGCCCGACTGACTACTGGGGAAACACATTTCATTTTTAATGCCCTGAGTGTGTTACCAAATGCACTTTATTGATTCAGGATACAGACCTAACAACTGCCTTATTACGGGACAATAGGGGGGGTTCCACCACAGGTTGGTGGGATAAGAGACATTGGTGACTCCTCCACAGATCATTACGGTGTTCCTGTCTCCATGCATTCCATGATTACTGGAACGAGGAGTTCTTCTCCACGAGGACTACAAGGACAGTGACTCATGCCAAGGTGGCCAGATCCACTATCAATAAATAACCAAAGCCAATGGTTACTTGGAACATTAATTGCTTTGGCAGTGAACGGTAACCATGTGTCAACCTAAAATGTATTAGCTATTCACAAAAGTACTAAACAACATCAGACAAAAACTATTTGGCTAATCTGTGGAGCATCCTCGTTATAACAGACTTAATGCCCAACAGCATTCTCCACATGGAAGTGAATTTATCTGAAACAATAAATACTATGAGTCCGCACAAGGCAACATTCTACAGGCATTGTCACATGACGCATATGACATAGTAGAGCACTGCCACGGGAGGACACATCATTCAAATGGCTTTTGCTGTTCAGCAATGCCAATGGAAGTAGTCCCCACAATGCACCTGGAAGAGAGTTCAGTTGGCTATAATTTTGTTTCTGATGCTGACAGTATATTCCATATTCGATATATTACACAACATATAAATTTCATTTCCTTGAGGGTGTGTTGGAAGCAACCGCCTCTATCAATGGCGTTCCAGGCTACACACAACGCATCCTCCACCTGGATGGTATATACGAGCAGCGCCGAACTTCTCTGGGAATCGGCTGAAGCATGCTGGGAAGTGACAGCACGTCACCACCTCGGGAAATCATTTTTCTAGTGGGTGTAGAAACCAGAAACAGTTTTTTTGTGGCTGTTGATGAAAACACGATACCCATCAGGCGGTAACAAGACTGTGAGGCTGGAAACTGAACACAGCCGTCAAACCCTTTCCCGCTCTTTTCCTGCGACAGTGCGCCTTCACAGGAGCGTTCTGGATCTGCTGTGTGAATCTCGGCGGTACCGATTGCTGAACAGCTCAGCTGTAGGTCTGTCATCCAGTGTCAGCGTTCGGCGAGACAAGATGGCGCCCTTTCATTTTTCCTGGAATTCTTTCTGCGCGAGCGCATCCTTGTGAGACGTGTGCCTCGAGGTTCGAAAACACCACTGCATTTTGCAGTTTTACAACAACTGTGTATTTTATATTCAGCGCTCGATGCACTGCAAGGAAAAGAGCTGCACCAACAAAGTATCAACATGTATGAACTTTAATTACTACCACAGTACTTCTTGGTATCTTTGAGTATAGTAATTGTATTGATTAATAAATAAAATGGGACTGATAAATGCAGAATTAATTAGATTGTTGTGTACTGCTCACCTGGTTACAAATATGCACTGATTGCTCTTTTCCATCCATGGTTAGACATAATATTTATTATAATTTCACAGCATTTTTTTGTTTTTGTGCAAACGTCATTTTTTAAACTGTTAGAACACAGTTCTAACAAAGTTTCTGTGTTTACGTTGACGCCTGAGCTTTCCAATAATGGGAAATCATGTCATGAACTGTGCAGAACAGCGAGAAGAAGGGTGCAGCTTATGCACAGAGACCCGGGACTGACACTGTGACTCAGGCCCAAAGCGCCACGGTGCTCCTGTGATGATTTACTGGGTGATTAACCGCCAGTCTGCCTGGGCACAGCGAGCCCGAGCTCTCTCCCCACACCCTAACCCTAACCCTAACCCTAACCCACACCCTAACCCACACCCTAACCCTAACCCTAACCCTAACCCACACCCTAACCCTAACCCTAACCGCCGGTCTGCCTGGGCACAGCCAGCCCGAGCTTCGCCCGGTCGTTTGGGCCCTGATACCCAGCACACTCCGGTGACAGGTCCAGGAAACCCTAACCCTACACTGCAAGAGGCCAGTTCCTCCTGATAGGCAAAAAAAAAAAAATATATATATATATATATATATATATATATATATATATATTAAAAAACACAAGAAAGGAGGAGGGAGTTAAGGAAGATGGAGGCTGTATATTGTTTGAATTATGGGTCACACTGGGTACAGTTCGGTGTTCAGTGGACAGTTGGTTGTTAATTTACCTTCAATAGATTTTAAGAGAGTTCAAGAGAAATCAGAAGTGCTGTGTGAGAGTAAAATCAACCCAACGGGGCTAATTTAACACTGAATGTTATACCGTGTAACATTTAAGAGGCAGAAGGCTGCAGGTAAAAGTTTGGTTTGTGAACTCACTTCTCAGAACAGACAGCAGTTTCCAACATGGATGTAGATCCAGAAGGATGGGACAACACCCCCCCCCAACTTGTGTTTGTGTATGTACATGCACGTGTATGTGCGTCTGTGTGCGCATGTGATGGTGTATATGTGTTTTGTGTTTGTATGAGCATGTGTGTAAGAGTGTGTAGGTTGTGTGTGTGTGTATGCGTGCATGGGTGTGCATGTGTGTGTGTGTGTGTGTGTGTGTGTGTAAGGGTGTGAGTGTGTATGTGCATGTATGTGTGTATGCGTGCATGGGTGTGTGTGTGTGTGTGTATCAGCTCACCTCCTTGCCGCTCTTCTTCTTCAGCACCTCACACTTGCGCAGCTTGCAGATCTGGTGCCCCACCTTGCGGTTCATGCAGTTGCTGCAGCTGCCGCAGTTCTCCATGCGCAGGCAGGGCGTGCACACGCCGCACCTCTTGCGCTTCTTCTTCTGCGCGGCAGCCGCCGCCGCCGCCGCCGCCATGGCGACGGTGGCCATGGCGGCATCCCCGCTGGGGCGCTCGTAGGGGCCCAGCGGGGGCAGGCTGTAGAGGCCTCCCTGATGGTGCTCGGTCCGAATGTACTCGGCCAAGGGGGACGCCCTCCCCATCGTCCCCCCGCGGAGGAAGATTTTGGGGTCTTCATCGGCCTCCAGAGAAAAGTCGTAGATGTCCTCCTGGGGGGGGCCGTGCCCACCCCTGGGTTTATGCATGGCGGGGAATCCCTCTCTCCTCCACTCAGGAAGGAAAGAGGAAGAACAGGAAGGAAGAAGGCAGGGGAGAAGAGGGAGTGCACCGAGAGAGAATTCTGTCTTTGTGCACCACTGGCTGTTAACAGCCGGGTTGACGTGGTCCTTGAGGGGGGGGGTCGCCTCAACACTACACGCGTGTGTGTGTGTGCGTGCGCGCGTGTGCCGTTTAGTCTTTTAGAGTACTGGCGGGCTCTGTTCCGGGAGGCTAGGCCTGCCCACACCCGTGTTTGTGGCTTCCTGGGAGCCCTGGAGGACAGGGGTGGACGTGGTCACTGGTGTCACGGAGCATGTTCCTCACGCGGTCATCGGGAGCCCAGCAGGAGGGGGGGCCAACGGAGGGGGGGTGCCAGAGAGAGGGCAGGGGGTCAGAAGAGCCATGGCTGCAGCTGCACACCATTCAGGTCCGTGGTCAGCAGGTAGCAACAGTAACTGTGGAAACAGGAGGCCAGGCATTGAGGTAAACACTAGAGTAACAGAACAAAAAAATTAAAAAAAATTTTAAAACATCCAAAAGGCTTACATATTACATCTTAATAAATGTAAAAATAATAAATCTGTCAGTACATTGCAGTTCTACTGAACTGCATGCAAAACAATGAAGGTACGTTTAAAGTATTTTTTTTCACAACAAGAACGATTTTACTTCCACTGCTCCTCGAGAGTGGCTAAAAATGACATTACCCCAATATTACATAATTAGAAAGATGTCTGTATTTACGAGACCCCTTGGTAATAGGCAATAAGCACTAATGCCAGTAATTAATATGTAATAAGTATTGCTATAACAGGTCCCCCCCTACGCCGTTTTGGGAGGACACATCTTACCTTTAGCACCAATTAACAATAGAGACAACCGGTGCTCGATATGCACTATTAATATTAATGAGCAAGGATTCTTTTTAAAGCACCCTCTTCAGTGTCATACGTTTACGGGTCGTCTTAAAAAGGCGCCATTAAAGTAGTTCAAATTCATTTGGACAGCCGTTCTCCAAAAATCTTTAGACAAAAAAAAAGAAACTCAAAAAATATCACAGACTAAAACAGACTAAACATATACAGTACGTGCGAAGTGTGAGAAAGTGTTAGGTTAGAATGGCGAGTCCCCAGGAGTAGCGGTCTTTGTTTGCCCCTGTTTGCATGAGAAAGGAGGGCTCGTTCATGCCCGCGACGGCGCCCTTTGTTCGGTCGTTGGAGGCTCCAGTCAACCGTCAATAAACGGACATATTTTAACGCCGTCAGTAAACCCCGTCGCATGTGTCCAGCGTCTACACTGACTCGGCGTTCCCCTCAGAGTTGCCTTTCCGATTTCAACTTACCGTTAGGTTACCTGCTCGAAAGGGAATGTGTTCTTATACCAGTGAGTTTTTCCACACTTATATTAGTATCGTATTGAAAGGATAAAGCACACGTCCTCTGTGATGCATTAGCTTTAAAGACTTATTGTAAAGAAGTAGACAGATAAATCAACTGCATTGAAAAAATGGCCAGACTATTTTACTCCGGAAGGCAAAATAATATAACCTAATAAATCAACACATACAAGGAGGAGCACTTGTGCGACGACTTTTAATATCACAGCGGTATTACAATGAGTAGCCCATCATCTCGTTGTATGCATTCATAACAGAATGTATCATATATCCAAAATATATAAACTTTTGCGTGAATGAAAATGTACTGAAAACAATTTAAATACAAAGGTGCGTTTTCTCAGAGAAAATAACAATATTATAAGAAAGGCTACAAATAAAATGTATAAGGAGCCAAGCCTATTGTCTAACAGTGAAACATCATAACACCGTAAGATTCAGTTGCTATGAGTTCACACTTTCCAATGAAATTCTGGAAAAAAAAATAGCCTCAGCGTTGTTACCGTAATCAAGCCGTCCAGACAGTGGCATTAATAGCAGAGTCAACGAAAGTTAATTGCGGTCTCATTTATACCGTTGGAGCCACTGCACTTGCACACAAGAACCAGTCATTCGATGATATCACTCTCTGCACTTACGCATTAACGATTTTCATCAGTTTCCCGGCAACGACCAACTTCCTCAAGTTATGAACGTAACTCTAAGTACTGTTAATCCGTTTAAAAAGCGTAAGTAGCCCATTCAAGACTTCATCCTGGTGTTTTTACATGTCTTTTTCAACAATACAATTAACAACACGGGCCTGTGCATCGCCAGCCAAAGCACTCCTCGGCGAGCATGAGTTGTCCATACAATAAACAGCCATTTTCTATAGTGTGATGGCTACATCCTAGACAGTTTAGATGCCACGTAGGTATAACTTACAGGCCTGTATGAAGCAAGCCTGAAGTTTTAGTCGGGAGAGCTAAAGTGTGACAGAATAGCAACACGCGCTCACTAGTCTTTTGCACGTGGCTTATTGGACATATTTCAGCCCGGTGAAGACTGTCGGCAATATGAAAAAGAAGGAGACTGATCCATAATAAAGCCCGGTATGTAAATAAGCAGTTACCACTCCCGGGGACATAAAATGACTGTTTATTCAGAAGTAACACTTTATTTAGCAGAAGAGAGAAATTCGACACATTAGAAAGAACCCCCCGTCCAGTCCCCCCTACTCTGAGAAAACACCACCCCGGGGAGCTCTTAATTCAACAATGCCTTAACGATAACCTCGCTGAGCTAACGTTAGGTTACCTACACAAAGAAAAGGCTAAGTAACATCGATAAGGATCAATTAAAACAATTGAGCATTTGCGCTTGAACAGGATAAACAGTAGTAAAGGTGTGCGTAAACATCAGCGGATTTGTTTTAAAAGCTATAAGTTAACTCCAAATGTGTATTACACTAATTGCTTTACTGGTGAGAAACAATTCACTTTCACCCAGCGCAATACACATCGTTTTCCATTGGCATCAGTTCGCGAGTCGGGGGCTGATGGTCAAAGAACAGAAAATGAAGAGTTAAATCCACATGTAGAAACATGCTATACGTACCGAGTTTAACGGGTGGGTCTTTAAATGTCTGGTTTCTTTCCACTCGAAATGTGTGCAGACTAAATATAGCCCATAAATTCTGAGGAATATAGTTTTTATTAGCCTATATATCTATATTTTTTTAAACCTATATTTCCTACTATCTCCGACCAAGCCGGCCAGCATCAGAGAATGGAAAAAGTTGTTAAAGAATAAAAAAGGAAAAAGTTACACATGGAAATTACCAAAGCAACTCCACTCTTACGGTATTGTACAGTCAGATCTGAACCTTCTGTAAAATTGAGCAAAGCAACTAACAAAATAAAACACGGAAACTTGAAATGTAGCACTTATTTCTTCTACTTGGTCTCGGTAAAAGTCCTTGGTCTTCTTAGAGTTAAAAAAGGAGAAGAGGAGGAAGAAAAAAGGGGGAAAACGTTGTTGAAAAGAGGTTGAAGTGATCAGTAAATTGCGGAGTGGAGTTCGATCAGGGCGCTGGAACGACAGGGTTAAATTCTGTGTGCAGTGACGTCATCAACGTCCGGGTTGACAGCTGTCATTTTGAAAACCAAGTGTCATGTCATGAGTAACATTAAATAGTAGAGAAGCACAAATAAATGCACAATTAAGAAGAAATTACAATAAAAATAGGCTATTTTATATTGATTATATGGTAGAATGTTTTAACAAGACAGATTTTTACACTGTTAATAAAACTTATATTAACATCCTATTAGCCTGTTTACCAATGTATGGGTAGGCTACACTCATATTTTTAAATGTTAAGAATAATTTTTTTATTTTTTTATTTCATCTTTACATTATGGTTCATTTCACAGAGTACGACAAATGCATATTTTTAATCAACGCCTAGGCTACATCTTGAAGCTGACTGCTTCTGTAATGCATCAATACATAAAAAAAGATGAAACCTTTAAAAATATAAAACAGCCTAACCCATTTCAATCGTTAGTAGCTAATGACGGGACAGTTGAGGGGCGATTTCAAGAAGCTCGTAAATGTGTGAATCTGTTCAATTACAAGACAATTCTGCAGGATGTGTCATTATTGAACACTATCGCCTGCCTGACGGGCCTTTCTATAGGATGAATATTAGGCTATATGGCAGCCTAAATATTTTGTTCAGGTAAAAAATAATTAGTTTAATTAAGAGTTGGTAATAAGGTTCCTTTATAACTTTATGATTGATGGAGAGTCTATAAAACCTAGAAATCGACATACAGGTTACACAGAATCACCGGGCAGGACTTACGACAAAACTGGATTTCATGTAATCGTTTAAACGTGCACGAGACAATTTCTGGGCGGTAAAAACAAAATGCAGAAAGTGGACTGAGAGGTACAGCCTGTTGTGATTCAGTAGATTCGCGTGAGAATTAGACAGGCTACGTTTTTAAATAGTAAAAATATTTAACAGCTCGTAGGAAATAACAGACAAAGACAACAACTCTGCATTTGAAAGTAGCCTGTAAAATACAAATATTAAAATACTAAAACAGGCTACCAAAAATAAAAGAAAACTATTATTATACCTTTGTCGGCTTATCCAGGAAAGATTCACAACCAAATGAAATCGGTTGTCCAAACTCAGAAAAAAATATTTCTTAATTTCAGTTTACTGATATGGACTGAGGTCTGTGAACTCATCTTTTAAAAGACTTAGGCTATATATATTTAATATATATATCTTCGTGTTTTTGTGAATATTGCACCGTCCCTTTGGTGAATTACAAATATTTAAAGATACCCAATGAATCAGACGGAAATCTTTAAAGGCATTTAGCAAACACAATTACCCCGAGCGACTTAAATTTACAACAGCACATGACACAATTCTAGTTACTGTAGATACGCCGCTCTTGGATGTAATAGCAGGACACACTCTACAATCACAGTTCCCGAATCATTTTGCAGCACTGTTATTAGCTGAATTCTAATGTAAATAAATATAATAAATTATGCATTTACTTTTGGCGTTATGACATTTATGATCACAATGTTTGGTGTATAAAAAAGTTTTAAGAAGCCAATAAGACGTGAAAGTTGTGCATTTAGACTTCAATTCAGTCATAAAGGAGGACTTGACTACATTGCCTGCATGGATTAAATTTAAATTCAGGATATAAATTGTATTTATTAATTGAACTATTCAAATCAATCACTGAATTTTAGTTCTTTTCCTGTATTGGCTGATCCGAAATGGGATTGGTCCTCAACACAGGTTGCTCTAAAACTAAAATTATGCACTCACAACACAAAAGAACACTCTCAAACACATTTATTCTCATGTCTTTATTTCCACATGACAATAAACCTTCATTTAAACTAACCTAGACACACACACAGACACACACACAAAAAACTCAACAACAAAAAATAAAACAAATGCAGACCTATTACACTCTAATCCAGGAACATTCTGTAAATTGTCTTCTGTTCCAGATTTAAAGATGTAATAGAATTCAGCAGCCGTGTCATTGTGACATCACCCAGTGCTAAGGGGCTACACCAAGGCTGTCCAGATAAACCTTTTCAGTCACTGTGACATTTCCTCCATTTTGAAATCAGTGTATAAACACACAATTATCCAGTGTAAACTCAACTGTAACAGAGTACTTATGAGTCTACCAGAGTACCTGTTTGACTTGTATAAACTCTGTCAGAGTTCGTTTAACACTGATCATTTTGTTGTGTACGTTATTGAGAGGTATGCAAAGTGTTTTTGGTCCAGATTAATGCGGCATTCATTTCAAACTTTGGGCGCATGGCAACATAATCCATCTTGTGTTATGGATACAGAAGTTGTGAGGAAGCTTTGTAGACCCCACCAGAGAGATGTGGGGTGTACTGGTTGTACCTCTTCACTAAAATAATCCACACAGCAAAAAGGGCTAGTGCTAAAAAAAATTCTGACATTTTACTTTGATGGAGGACATCTGTGTCCCTTTTTTTGGACTTGGTTTAACAGTTATTTTTTAATTAACACTGAAAATTGCACTGTATAGCCACATTAAAAGTTACATAAGGAGTGTTGTTTTGGTTGGAGGCAAATACCTAATAAATTTCCCTAACCAAGATGTACATTCCCAACAAAAGAGAACATTCCTAAATATTGGTGTGGATAACTGTCAGTGATCTGCAGGAATTGTACTTGTGCATAAAGAGGTTAAAGTTTTACAGTACCATTACTTTTGCTTAAAACCATTTCAGCGAAGGTTCAAGAGAGGATTTTGGGCTGGGAGGGCGAGGTGGAGATTGCACTGAACTAGGTTTCCCCACTCCCCCCTCTGTTCTTCTTAGTCCATCATAAGCTAAAATTCAAAACTGATCCCAGATTAGTGCCTGTATTTATAAAGTATCAGAGCTGGAATGCTGATCTAGACACGGGTCTATTTCAGCCCCCCCCCCTCCCCCCCCACCCGCATCTCCCAAATTTATTCATTATGACTTCAAGTGCAGAACTGACCCCAGATCAAAGCCCACGTTCATGAAGACTTTCAAGAGTAGGAAGACTGATCTAGAATCAGGCTCCCCCTGTCTGCATCCTAACCTCATCCATTACGAGCTAAAACGCAAAAACTCACCCTACATCAGCGACTGCACTCATCAAGCCTTTCAAGAGCCTGCAGTGCTGATCTATTTTCAGGTTCCTTTTGTAGTTCAAACTACAAAACTTCTAACTCTTTACAAAATTTCTGAATTGGTCAAAAAGGGATCCCAGTTCAGGCCCCCTGGCCCTAGACGGGCGCGTGGATACGGGCACGGGGGTGGGACGGAAGCAGCGTGGAAGAGAAGAAGAGAAGGAGGCGGGACAAGAAAAGACGAGCAGAAGGGTAGGGGAACGGAGCCAAAATGAAGAAACAACCAGAAAGGCAGCTTTTTAAAAACTAGAAAGAACATGCTTTGGGGTGGGGTAGGGTGGGGTGGGGGGAGGGGGTGCAGGGAGTGGGGACACAGCCCTGTAATTCTCCCCCAGGAAAGACGATAATTAGGCAGGAAAGGAGGAGGGGAGGAGGCGTGTCAGGCTGCGGCAGACGGGCGGCCGACACGGATACCAACACAGACATTCTCAGCTTTGAACACGTGACCCTGGAAATATTTACTATACATAGCACGGAGCAGGTGGCGTCGCCCCCCCTTACCCCCCCCCCCAGTTTAAAACTCCACAGCCCTGCAGCGTGTGTGTGTGTGTAAAACCTGAAATGTGTGTACACATGTGATTCAATGCTGTCGTTCTCTCTCTCTCTCGCTCGCTCGCTCTCTAGCTGTCATTAGTGGTCGGGGTCCAGGGGCTGGAGTGATAGAGCGCTCTCGCTGTCTATGTCCGAACCTGGAATTTGCCAGCCTTGGTCATGTATTTGATGCCTTTGAAGGGTTTGTACTTCTCCCCGTACATGTCCAGCCGATTCACCTTCAAACCTGGAAGCGGGGGAGGAGGGAGAACATTTTATTTTTTTTAATGGAAAATGGCCAACATTTGTGTGTGTTCACCTGTAAAAAAAAAAATCTGAGCAAATGTCCTATGGCTCCATGAGTCTGCATGAAAAAAAACATGAATTCCTTTCAGTCAGGGAATGACTGTGCTCACTTGCTCCACCTGGTGGGCAGTTAAGGGAGCACACTGGATAATGAGAGAATTCTGAGCATGTCACATGGCACAGTGCTGAGCAAGCAAAGTCGCTGTAGAGTGCTGCTAGTACAGGCAGTGGGAGGTCATCCTGCCAGCAGAGATAGTTTATCAGCAGTAACAAGATACACCACTCTCCACACCACAGTGGACGCCCTGGAGAAGCGAAACAGTGCTGTGGAAGGCATGGACGCCGATAAGCAAATAGGACAGTTGGTAATTTGGTTCTAGATGATACACATAAAATGATAACAGCCAGTCAGTGCCAAAGTACAGAGAGGCCAGCACAGGAACTCTAACAGGAACTAGATTTCTGCAGCTGGGATTGGGGGAAGGCACTTTGTGGGATCTCTAGATGTCATTTTTGACAGTATGTAGTGCTTAGTCTGTGGCTGTCTGAAGTGTCCAGTCAGTGTGCGTGGTTGGGAACAAAAAAAAAAAGTGCACTTCAGTGGGGTCAGGCAGTACCTGAGATGGCCATCTGCTGGATCTTGAGCTGGATGTTGATGGTGGGGTTCTCGTCCGGTTTGGAGGTGCCCGCCTGCAGGCTCATGGACCCCTTCAGACTGGGCAGCTTCTGGGGGTTGATCTTCCCCACGTCCCAGGACAGCAGCTGCAACACAGGGACACCGCAGGTTCGTTACCGTGGCAACGGCACGCCGGACCGCCTACCCCCCCCCGGGTCCCGTCGGCGCCCGAGCGCGCGGCACACGTGCACGCTCCCAGCTCGCAGACGCACGTCGCGCGCGTCGTAAAAAACACACCTGATGACATCATCACACCTTCACACGTGTAAGAGGGCACAGGGATTCAGCTCCACACATCCAGAGCTCCTGGGTTTATAGGGTTCTGCCTCCAGGCTGTCAGACTGTCCGCACAGCTTTAAGATCCCAAGCGTTGGCATTTTCAGGTCCCGTATCGGAGCACAGCTTGGTATTCTACTCTTTTCTTTCTCCATAACAGCCACAATGCTTTAAAAAAAGCTATTTCAAGTGTTTCAATTCTTGAATAGCACAAAATACACAACAAACAGAATTCCAATTTTAATAACTCATTTAAAACAGCAATTACTATAAGTTAATTACTTAAGACAAAAAATTATTCCTAATGGGCATGTCTACCTTTGGGAGAGATGGATATTCTCTATTCTGTAGATAAATGAAGACCTGAGATGAGCTGAATGTCCAATTTCAGTCACGTTCTAATTTTAAAATGTCAGATGGCAGACGATAATTTGCGGATTTCGATTCCACACAGATGCCCCAGAAAAAGATCCAAAGCAGGCTGTCATCAAGAGCTTCCAGGTTTAAATATAACCCTCCTCAGTCAACTCTTACAACTGGAAATATCTCATCATTATCACAAATGTTTTCTCTACATACATAGTTATGAAATTATCATTATGTTATTGATAATTATGTATAATAATTATTCATTGTTATTTATTCTGTTATAAAAAAAACTATATTATTGTTATTATACATAATCATGTTTTTTTCCACCTATGCTTTAGCAACACCATGGAATATCGTGCCAGTGAAGCCCCTCAATAACGGAACGTATCCTTGGTGAGGGGTGCGTTACCTTGGTGACCGGGTCGAAGGTGTAGGTGCCCTGTGAGGAGGTGAGGTTGGCGTTGAGGACCCCGCGGGGCAGCTGGCTGGTCACCAGCACGGACTCCACGGCCTTGCCCATGGTCTGCTTGGGCCCCAGGGTCAGCTCGAAGCGGCCCTGCGAGCTGCCCTCCCGGAAGGTGATGTTGTGCTTGACGTAGACGGGGATGGCCACCAGGCTGGGGGGGGGGGCAGGAAGGGAAGGAGACGTCACGCCTGGGCAAAGCACTGTGGGAAATGTAGTCCCGCAGGGGATCGATGCTGCTGGTATCGATGTGCTCTTGAAGAGGATGTTAGAAGCAAAACGGTTCAAACTGGGGATGATGGACAGCATGGGGATCAAGCCAAAAGCTTGTTGTCCATGAAGGAAATGTCCTAAGTGAGCAGGCACACCTGGTGAAATGAC
This sequence comes from Anguilla rostrata, assembly GCF_018555375.3. Lineage (NCBI taxonomy): Eukaryota > Metazoa > Chordata > Actinopteri > Anguilliformes > Anguillidae > Anguilla > Anguilla rostrata. Next base: position 7,764,306 of record NC_057942.1, on the reverse strand, counting down.
ATTTGCAGCAAGAGGTAAAGTTCTTCATGTGGAAATTAAACATTTAAGACAGGATTATCTTATGGGAGGAGTGATCATCAAAAAATCATCAAAGATGGGCAACAGTAACCAGCACAGCATCGTGTGAGGCGCTATGGCAACCAGAGTAATGTACAGTCTCCACCAATCAAGCGGCAGCGTGCGGTACACCTGAATGACTGCAGTAATGTGCTGGAACACTGAATAATTTACTGCACTGGGCCGTCTAATGAAGAGCAATGTTTCTGCCTCAGTGACACCAGGATGAGCTTCCAACACGGATGGGGGTTAGACACGCACTACACACGGACACAAAGTGTTTTAAGAGTGTGTGTGTGTGTGTATTGACCTGAGCATAACTGTGTGACCCAAATTTAACTGCGTGTGTGCGTGTGCACGTGACACAGTGCGTGTGACAGACATAACTGAAGTATAACAATGTGTGTGTGTGCGTGTGTTTATGTGGGAGATGACGGGAGTATAACAGTGTGTGTGTGTGTGTGTGTGTGTGTGTGTGTGAGATGACTGGAATGTAACAGTGCGTGTGCGTACGTCCGTGAGATGACTGGAGTGTGACAGTGTGTGCGTGTGTGTGTGTGTGAGATGACTGGAGTGTGACAGTGTGTGCGTGTGTGTGTGTGTGAGATGACTGGAGCGTGACAGTGTGTGTGTGTGTGTGTATGTGTGTATGTGTATACGGTAACAGCGTGTACGCATGACTGCAGGACCCAGGCCAGGCGCTCACTTCTGGGAGCTGACGTGGTAGGACAGCAGCCGGAAGTTTCCGTCAGGCGGGATGAAGGACAGGATCCGCTCCGCCTCCCAGCGCTTGAACCGCACGCACGGGTGGAAGCTGACATCGTCCAGGAGCCTCGGGTTCTGCAGGCGGGGCGGGGAGAGACCACAGAACGCCTCAGAAGAACACAGGTCTGCTGTGTGCACACAAGCCAGCGCTACACATGTGCAAATACAGTATCAGCGTGAGCAAACATAAAGAAATAAGGCCAACAGTAGGAACGACCATTTCAGTGCAAACGAGCCAACTTATCAGTTTAAATAACACGCTTGTGAGGGTGGAGTCCTGGGGCTGTGTGTGTGTGTGTGTGTGCGTGTGTGTGCGTGTGTGTGTGCGCGTGCGTGCGTGTGTGTTTTTGTGTGTGTCCTTGCTCAGTCTGGGCGGAGTGTGTTAGAGGGAAAGCGAGGGATGAAGGAAAGAGAGACTCACCATGAAGGAGAGGGTGAGGTCGGGCATGCCTGTCAGTTTGACGCAGGCGTCAATCACCCCTTGTATCTCCGCGGTGATGGTGGAACCTGGGGAGGGGGTGAGAGGATGAGGAGGTGAGAGGGTGAGCACCACCTGATGGGTGGATAAAAATGGCTCATCCCAATTCTGGAAAATTTCACTTTTGTTACTTTATCCTCTCTGTTTCCTGTATTTTTTTTTTTGGATACAGCAGAGATCATGGCACTTGAAGCCATGGTGACAGACAGAGATGGTTATTTTAATGCTAGCTGACAGTTAGCACCTGGACGTGCATCATATTGAGTGTTTTATTCACTAAAATTACCATGTACCTGACTTGTCTATGATGGCATCGATCTCCTCCACGACGTCAAAGTAGGCCTCGTTGTTGGTGTATTTCACTCCCGTGCGTCGCCATGGCACCACCGACAGTTGGCCTGTTGGGAGCTGCTCTCCGACGTTTGTACTTCCTGCGTCCGAAGAACGCAAAACCATCACTGTAGTTCCCCAGTCTCCCCCAACCTGAAACGCTCCAAATACTGCAGTACTCCACAACACCAAAACATTCTGCAGTAGTCCACTCCATAACTCCACTCCATTGATGAATGTACAGTACCTGTTTATTGCAATGTATGCACCATACCCGTTAAGGAGCTGATATATGCACCGTACCTGTTATGGTGTTGATATATGCACCGTACCTGTTATGGTGTTGATATATGCACCGTACCTGTTATGGTGTTGATATATGCACCGTACCTGTTATGGTGTTGATATATGCACCGTACCCGTTATGGTGTTGATATATGCACCGTACCTGTTATGGTGTTGATATATGCACCGTACCTGTTATGGTGCTGATATATGCACCGTACCCGTTATGGTGTTGATATATGCACCGTACCTGTTATGGTGTTGATATATGCACCGTACCTGTTATGGTGTTGATATATGCACCGTACCCGTTATGGTGCTGATATATGCACCGTACCCGTTAAGGAGCTGATATATGCACCGTACCTGTTATGGTGTTGATATATGCACCGTACCTGTTATGGTGCTGATATATGCACCGTACCCGTTATGGTGCTGATATATGCACCGTACCTGTTATGGTGTTGATATATGCACCGTACCTGTTATGGTGTTGATATATGCACCGTACCTGTTATGGTGTTGATATATGCACCGTACCTGTTATGGTGTTGATATATGCACCGTACCTGTTATGGTGTTGATATATGCACCGTACCTGTTATGGTGCTGATATATGCACCGTACCTGTTATGGTGCTGATATATGCACCGTACCTGTTAAGGAGCTGATACATGCACCGTACCTGTTATGGTGCTGATATATGCACCGTACCTGTTATGGTGTTGATATATGCACCGTACCTGTTATGGTGCTGATATATGCACCGTACCTGTTATGGTGCTGATATATGCACCGTACCTGTTATGGTGTTGATATATGCACCGTACCTGTTATGGTGTTGACCACGGTGCGCAGGATGGTGGGCGGTTTGATCAGCTCCTTCAGGATGTTGGACTCGGTGGCCAGAGGGAAGCCATTATCCAGCATCTCCTCCAGCAGCTCATACACCACCACCACGTTGTCCTTTATAGCAGCCTCCGTGCACACCCCGAAATAATCCTGCACAGAGGGAGAGAGAGGAAGGGAGGGAGGAAAAGGGAGAGAGAGACAGAGAGAGGGAAAGGGAGAGAGAAAGGGGTGACAAAGGTGACAAAGAGGTAAAGACAGAACACTTGGAAGTCTCAGCACCACACTGATTTTTACTGTGGTTTAAAGGTTAAAGTTTTATCCATTAAACTGTATGACTCATGACTGGTATGCACAGACCCAGTAGTGCTAAGACATAGGGAGACATACACACAAGAGACACAAGAGTCTGAGGCACATCACACACACATACAGACACACACACACACAAAACACAGATGAAAAACACACCGGAGACAAAACAGGATACGTTAAAACCAAACAAACTGGTTCACCCAGTCTCTCTGTCTGTCTGCCTGCCCCCCCCCCCCATCCCACCCCACCCCACCCCACCCCACCCCGCACACACACACACTTCAACTGAATCAAATTTACTGATATGACCTGAACCTGTTTGCACTCACACAACTGACAATCACAAGGGCAAACAGAGCGGGCGTTCCTGATTGCTCTGCAGAAGCAGTTTCACAGAGGCGTGCCACTACCTCACACACCGCACACCCTTTTGAGTCCCTGAGAGAAAGCGTGTCGCTCTGGGACTCGCACACGCCCAGAGAACTCAGGCAACCTTCGGTTCAGCAACCCCGAGGACTGGCTCGCGAACACGCGGGTTTAGCCTTCCACCGTGACTTCCTACGACCCTTTCTTTCTCACACACGGCTCTTCCTCTGCATTCCTTCTTCATCTCCCTCCTTTCAAATTCAAACATGCTTTATCTTTATTTGCGTGACAACTAAAAACTTGTGCTGTTAAATGTACTAAATACATACATGGCAAGTTGGCAACACCCCCCCCCCCCAAATAAAAAAATAAAAAACATATAGCCATCTCTCTCCCTTTCACTCCCTTTCTCCCTCACGCCCCCTCTCCCTCCCTCGTTCATTAGAGATCCGTTCTGCTAGAAGGCGCGTGCCTGACCCCACAGTCACATGACGGTGATATCCCGGGGGGTGGTGGTGGGGGGGGGGAAACAAGGAGCAATCTGTCTGGAACAAAACTGGACTGGCCCCTCATTAGGAGTCTCAGCCGCACTGTTAAATGCACTGTGAAGAGAGAGCGGTACATGCATTTGTTTGCTCCATTGAGATAGATTAGTTAGCGTGTGTGTGTCCATTAAAACAAATGATGGTCAGAAATGCCATGAGTGTTTTTATTAAATGATACAAACTATTGGCATTGCAGACAAATGAAGCTGGTGTTAAACCTTTTTAGAAAGTTTGGAGCTATATGGAAGGAATGTTATTATATTGTGGTTGGCGGGGGGAGGGGGGAGCAGCTAAGCTTGATCTGATTGGTGGAAGTGGGAGGGGAAAGTGGAACCAAAGACTGTCACTCCCTGCCACAGTATTGTCACCACATCCATAAACATCCAAACATTTTCATTTTGGTGAGGCAGAAGGAGCAGCAATGACAGCTCTTCCCAAAAAATACCATCCTTCCAGACAGCTATAATCACTACTCTCAGAAAAGAGTTATGGGTCAAATTAACTAGGAACAAACAACACAGATTATATAGACACACCAGACAACTCAGCTCCTGTGATAATGTAATCCATCCCTTTTCAACTTTTTTGGCGACAGGAGTTTCTGGTCCTGTATTACGGTATTACACTTGCATCAACTTGGAATGTTTCAGCTTCTTCAGTAGGAAGACAAATTTTCACTGTTAAATACACAGAGCTGAGTATTAGGTGGGTCTGCAGAATCTGTGGTGCTTCTCCATGTTAGCCACCGAACTGCTGCCATCCATTCATGGACTGTGTGCAAGCATTCATGCATAGTGGATAACCAGAACAGGGTGCATCTATCTCTGGAGAGATCTGAATATACACAAAACGCCAAATAAACAGAAAATAGCATCTGAACGTGCTAAAAGGGAAACCCAAGCTCAGACAGACACCAGCGAACACTCAGGCACGCGCATAACTGTCCACGCACCTGGAACGTGTCCACTACTCTGTGCAGGAACTCGATGACGAAGAGCGGCGGCACCTCGCTCTGGATGACGGCCACGAAGTAGATGCGGTGCCGAAGCACGCTAATGAGGTAATGGTGAGGAGTGGGGATGACGGGAGGCACGTTCTCTGGCTCGCTCGCCCTCTCCTGGGCCTCGAAGAAGTAGTCGCACACCGAGCGGCTGACCACGCTCTTCCAGTGCTTCTCCAGGAAGATGTCCCCCGAGGAGTTCACCAGGAACAGGCTGTGGATCATCCTGACGGCCGGCCTAGGACACGGGACGAGGACCGGACTGTGACGCTTGGACCTCAGGGATCTGACACGATATCACTGCCTCTCAGTTCAGATAAACTTTTGCAGAGGTTTGTTACTGCCTGCTCACCGTTTTGGACTTTTAGTCTCAGCAGATTCAGCTAATCTGAATAGTCAGGGGGTACCTGATGGGGAGGAGGTGGGCGGGGGAGGGCCCAAGGACACAAAAGAAGAGCATCATGAATCGGCGGGGGAGGAAGGACAGAGAAGGCTAGCCGACATCTGGTTCTTTAATATTCATCAGCGATATCAAGTTCGCAAAGATGGAGACATGTCAGGTAACATCGCCTACGACGTGCGCAAGCAAAGACGTGTCGAGCAGGGAATTCAAAGCAGCTAACTGCTAACTAGCTAACTGCATTGTATATACTTTTCCACTGCTCCATCTGAAAATAACTTGCACCCGATTGCGTATCTGTTGGTGCGTCCAGTTCTCTCCTCCCTATTTCCTCACACGGTTGTCTTGTGACAACGATAACACGGCCACACATGATAGACAATCTATTCTCTACGAAATAAACATTTTACTCGAGCAAGGTCAGTAACTCGCTGTACTTAACGGTCAGTTATATTCTGGTCTTTCTTATGAAAAGGCAGAACTCACCGTTATTGGCTCCGTAATACCTTTTATCCGCGTTTTCTTCTTTCAATGGAAAGACTAACAGGGCCGTCGCTTCCTTCTCCGTTATTTGGACCGAAGCAGCGATTAGATAGATGACATCCACCAGAGCCAATCAGAGAACTCTGAAGGCTGGGCTGCCCGGCCTCCATTCGGCATCTATTGGTTAAGGATGCGGAAATAATGAATTCGTGCGCAACCAACCATCATTGGACAGGGATCGGTAAACAGCGGCTATCACGACCTGGTATTGGCTTAAGGAAAGGAGCACAGAACTAAGGACATTTTGTGTCAACGCAACATTGTATGGTCTCACACAGCGGCGGATTTCATTTTGTAAGATGCGCAGCAACAGTCATTTCAAGAGACATTATGCCGTGCGGCAACCGATGTAGATAAGATCCTGTACGATGCTATAAATGACCATCACTCAAGCAAATAGGCTACTAATTAGTGCTGTATACATTTATGATCGATTATTTATCCTATAAATATGCCACATCGGATTAAAGCCATGATTGTTGTATTTTAAACTGCTGTCTGTTTGTGCTGTAGTGTATGCAAGCATTATTATACTGAAGAATGTCTGTTACATTTCAGGGTTCAATTAATATTTAAATGGCGTAAAACGTTTTACATCATTTAAATTTTTATTGAACCCGTTTTATTCTTTGAAAAGATCCCGAGATCCTGTCTCGCGAAGGTTTGCCTGCCATTTCTTGGGCAAACCCTGCTTAAATTCTGTTGCTGGCAGGTTATAAATGTACACGTATCTTCATCAGCGCCCATCCACGCGAGGAGTATATTAGTGCATCTACAGCGCATGCTCTGAACTGATCCCAACAGAGCGTTTTCATATTGGCTACGGTGGTTGACGGTGTGCAACACGACGCACTGCGCTGCTATCTTCGCTCGGTCCGTCTGAAAGCGCGCATTTTCACACAGGCGGGCACGATTCCTAAAAAGTGCCTTTTGGATTGATATTGTGGGATTCACTCGCTGTAGCCTACATCATTTACTTGTGCTTAAAGATTAGCTCCCAGAAACGCATCTAAAATCATAATGATTTATGCTGTATAACATAACGATATAGCTTGCAGTAGCGTTCGCTGCTTGCTGGTTAACAGCTTCAAAATTAGGTTAGATAAAGCGCACAGTAGCTTATGACGATGTGGAATGTTAAACCACGGGGGTCTGAGATGAAGAACAACTCCTGGGCTCCTGACAGGTCCAGAACTGGGGATTAATCAAAGCCACTGAACCACAAGACACTGCATCCGAGATACATTATCATAAGAATGGCTATTTGCAACCAATTGTCACAGATTAGTGATACTCAAAAATGAGACATTTCTGTCAATTAACATAGAAATTCTGTATCTCAGATTAAACACTTAAAACTGCCACCTGAAACATGTCTTTACTGACTGTCGACGGCAGCAGCAGGGTGAATTCTGAAGTACGGAAACCTCTGCCCAGACCCAACCAATTGTTCAGCGCTTTACCTTGCAGCAGGACAGTGACCCCCAAACACACTGCTAAAGCAACCAAGGAGTTTTTCCAGGGTCAAAAAGTGGAATGTTCTTGACTGGCTAAGCCAATCACCTTACCTGAATCAAATTGAACAAGTGTTTCACTTGCTGAAGACAAGACTAAATGCAGTAATGCCCTGAAACAAACAGACACTAAAGACGGCTGCAGTACAGGCTTGGCAGAGCATCACCAGGGAAGGGACCCAGTATCTAATGATGTCTATGAGTCGCAGACTTCAGGCAGTCATCAAACGCAAGGGATTTGCAACCAAGTGCTAAATGACAACTTTGTTACATTTGTCCAATTACTTTTGGTACCATAAAATGGGGGGACTATGTATAAAAAGGGCTGCAATTCAAACATAGTTTACCTGATATGAATGTAAAGTACTCACAAATTCAAGCTGACAGTCTGCATGTAATCCTTCGTTTCATTTCAAATCTAATGTGCTGGAGTACAGAGCCAAAACAACAAAAAATTGTGTCAGTGTCCAAATACTTACTGTACAGGCTACACTGTCGGACTTGACACAGTCCAGACTTTGTTATTGCAAAAATATGCTATATGCAGACAGAACCCTATAATTCTAAGCTCTCAAAATGGCAATTGTACTACAAGTAATTAGCAACAGACTTCCAAAATGAACCATCTGTGTAAAGCGTGACAGACATTATGACAGACACAGATGCGCATGGCGGCACAAAATTTCAGTCAAGTCTTCGCACAAAATACCCAAGATATGGGGAAAAAAGAAAAACCAAAAAATAAATTCGCAAGAAGGGCGATCACAACTGAAATGGCTCAACATAATTTATTTTCGTTTTATGTTAAAATGTACAGAGTTCTTTTGAAAGTACTTGCTAAGAAAGAAAAAAACGATTAAGTGGAAATACATACAGGGACCAAAAAACCAGAGAGAGGGGGGGTGGGGGGGGGGGTTCGGTTTTTGCTCCGCTCTCTCCGTCTTGCGCTCTCTCTCTCTCTCTTAGCTTACGACTCACCATGTACAATTACAAAGGATACAAAAGGAGGAAGCGATATAAACAGACAGAAATATGAGCTCATTTTACATGCCTCTCAGACGCAAGGAATCCGTCCTATACACACACAAAAAAATCGAAACAAAAAAAGAACGCTAAGTGACCTTTAGATATTTGTTTTTTTTTTTCTCCTTTTGTTTTAAAATAGCGTTAATATACTACACAAAGATAGAAAAAACTCTAGAGATGAGATGGAATGGAGAGGTTAAAGGCATCTTAAATTCACTAAAAGTGAGTTTTAATTTTTTTTAGTTTTGAATTTCTTATTAATATTACCCAAGTCGAGCTAAAAAATACCTTTTGTTTTTTTTTTCCTGAAACAGAAGTGAAAAAAATGACAGTACCAATATCAATGTCAGAATTTTTCTTTTTTATATTATAGAAAAAACATTTTCTCTACAATAAGTTTCTAAAGTCAAAAAGAGTCAGCTTGTGTCATAAAAGAAAGCTGCCCAGTCTGATAAAATTCAGAGGAAAAAAAAAACAAAAAACAAAAACACAAATAATATATGAAAACGTCAGGTCTGTAAGAAAAGTAGCCTCATCAGATTTTGAATACTGGAACAATGAAAGTCTGGTACAATGTCTACACCCCTCATTCCTAACACAGTTCTGGACAGCATATAATCTCACATCTACATCTCGGTGTGTGCGCGCGCGCACGTGCGCGCATGGTGTGTGTGTGTGTTTGGGGGCGTCGGTGGGGTGCACGAGATCGGATCACCTCTGTAGCCCACTGTTCCCACGGTAATACCCTCGTAGAGCTGCCCTGTGTGCTAGCCAGATCCATAAGCCTCTGGGTTGCAATTTTAAAAAAATTTAAAAGCAGGCTCTTCGGCTGAAGGGAAGACCTCTATGCAATGCTGTCGAAGGCTTGAGACAGGTGCCCACACTCAAAGCGAGTGAGGTGGGGGGTGTGTGTGTGTGTGTGTGTGTGTGTGTGGGGGGGGGGGGGTTAAAGAATGAAAGAGTCGATATGCTGAAACTGCTTCATCTCCCAGAAGCCCCCGTTTCCTTTAGTGTTGTTCCACCCAGCATTCTGAATGACCCCCCCCCCCTCTCTATCTCTCTCCCTCACTCTCTACTTCTCTTATCAGTGGTGCTCTTGTGACACAGGGAATTTTTGCCCCTGAATCAAAGGCAAAATTTCAACAGCGAGTTCCTGTGCTTGTGTCCGTAGGGAGACTGGCTCGGTGAGACAGGGGGTGGGGGGCGGGGGGGGTTATAACCAGAATATCAAAGTTGAAAATAATAAAAAATAAAAAAGTAAAAAAATAAAAATAAAATTCACAACAGTAACCATAACTCAGCTTAAACCTGTCGGGTTATTTTTGGGAGTGCTCGTTCTCTCTCTCTCTCAAGAGGCGACGATCCGGGACGTCTGACGTTCTGGCGTGCCGTTTGCGGGACTGCGCCCTGACACGGTGTCCCGCGCGAGGAAGCGCAGATCCCAGGAGCGGGGTGCGCTACCCCACACCGCCGGTCCGCCAAAAACCTCCACCCACATCAAACACATCAAGTGCCTCCACATTGACTTCAGTGGCTATAGAGATATGTGTCTGTATGTCAGTGTGTGTGGGCGTGTGTGTGTGTAAGTTCGTTGTTTGTGTTGGAGAGGGCTGAAAAAACCACCTTTCCAGTAAAACACACATAAAAATCAAACGAATAAAACGGGTCGTTTGGGACTGCACACAAGCATTTCAACAGTCAAAAAAAAACAAAAACAAATTAAAAAATATAAAAAAGCAAGAAAGTCCATCTACAATTTTTTTCTGTTTTTCTTTTTTTTTTTAGGTAAGGCTTCCTATGTCAATTAAAAGATTGTGTGCATGGTTTAATATATATTTTGTTTGTTTGTTTCTTGTTAACCACATTTTGACTTTCTCAGTTTAAAATGGTCAGGTCCTCCCCGCCCCCCCGCCCCTGCTCTGAGGAGGGGAGGTGTATGGCCCCCCCTTCGCCTGTTCTACCCCCAGTCCCCTGCCTGGTTTAGGACAAAGAGTGTGGGGGAGGGGGGGGCGGGCAGGGGGGGGGCAGAAGGTTACTGGGGTTGCTGTGAGCTGCCTGCTGAACGAGAGGTCCGTATACCACCCCTACACGCCCCCAAAATTCCGCCGTCCCGCTGCCTCGCACCCACCGAGCCTGCCTGGGACCTACCGAGGGAACGCAAACCGAAACAGACGAATGCACTTACAAACGAAAAACGAAAAAAAAGAGGAAACCACAGTCCCTTTCTCTTTTTGCACGCTCTCTCTCTCTCGCTCGCTCTCTGTGTCTCTGTCTGTCTGTCTCTGGAGAGGGTGGTGAACACTTTTAATACAGTGAAAAGGAAACCGGAGTCCAGCAGGGAGGACGGAGAGACGGACCGCCCGTCTCTCTCTCTCTCCCCCTCCCTCTCTCTCTCGTTCCCTCGCTCCGCGGTCGGCACTCATCTGCTCATGTAAGGCGATTGCTTGGGGACGCCGGCGTTCATGTAGCTGTGGTGGGAGGGGCCCGTGTACATCATGTTGCCGTGGTGATTGGGCTGCATAGGCTGCTGCGGGTAGGCCTGACCGCCCATCATGCCCATCTGCATCTGCATGGGGTACTGGGCGGGCTGGTTCATGTACGGGGGGTTGCCGTGGTAGCCGCTGTTCATCATGGGCTGCGGCATGCGGTACCCGGCGGGCATGGCGTTGAGCGGGTTCATGTTCATGGAGTTGTAGGCGGCGGGCGTGGGCATGAGGTTGGTCATCATGCCCCGCTGCACCGCCAGGGTCCGCGGCGCGCCCTGCATGGCCGCCGCCACCGCGCCCGAGCTCCGGCTGTACATGGGCTGCTGGTGCGGCGCGCCGGCCGGCAGCTGGGACGCCTTGGAGCGGATGGCGATGTGCGCCTTGACCGTGGCCATCTGGCCCTGGAGCCGCTGGGCGTGCGGCGGCGGCGCCAGCCCGATGTTGGCCCCCGGCGGCATGTTGCACTGGAGCAGGTTGACCGAGCCCGAGCCCAGGTTCGGGGGCGGGGTCATGGTGGGCTGGGCCTGCGGGGGGAGGGGCGGGTGGGGCGAGGGGGCCAGCTGCGCCAGGGTGGGGTTGGAGAGGGACACGCTGGTGGCGTAGGAGGTGACGGAGGCCGAGTGGGAGTAGGGCATGGCGTGCGGGTCCATGATGGTGTTGGTGAGCTGCTGGAGCTTGGCCAGGCTGAAGGTGGCCGAGGGCTGGGGGTAGCCGCCCGCCCCGAAGTCCTGGCCCATGCGCTCGTACAGGCTCCGCCCACCGCCGCCGGCCCCGCCCCCGCCCGCCGACTCGGGGATCTCCATGATCATGGGCGTGGAGGCAAAGCCGTTTCCCATGCTGCACTGGGACAGCGCCTGCTGCTGCTGCTGCTGCTGCTGCTGCTGCTGGGGAGGAGGCGGGGGGGCCGAGGGCGGGGGCTGCGGGTTGGGGGCCTGCTGCTGCTGCTGCTGGGGGGGCGGCGGGACCTTCTTTTGGGCCTGCTGGCTGGCGCTGGGGGGCCTCTCGATCACGCAGCTCTGGGGCGACTTGATGCCGCAGCCGGGGGTGTTGGAGGACGGGGGAGGGGGCGGGGGCGGGGGCTGGGGGACCCCGTTCCCGCCTCCCCCGCCGGCCCCGCCCGCCGAGCCGCCGCCCGGCCCGGCCTGCTGGATCAGGCTGCAGCTGCCCATGCCCAGCTGGGCCCCCACGGGGCCGCTGGAAGACGTGAGCCCCGGGGCCGCCACGAAGGAGCAGCTGTTGGCCTGCGAGGAGGAAGAGGAGGGCGCCGCCGCCGCCGCCGACCCGGAGGACGAAGAGGCGCCCGACGAAGACGACGAGGAGGAGGAAGAGGAGGCGGCGTTGGCCGCCGCCGCGTTGGCGGCCGCTACCGCCACGGCGGCGGCGGACATGTTGTTCCCGCCGCCCCCTCCGTTCCCCCCTCCCCCGCCGTTGCCGCCGCCCCCGCCCCCGCCGCCCCCCATGGTGGAGTCGTAGCTGCTGGGGTTGTCGTAGTTCTCGGTGGTGCTCTCGATGCTGCCCAGGTCGCTGAAGCCGCTGTCCACCACCTGCTGGGAGTGGTCCGACACCGACGGCACGTCCATCATGGGGGACGTCTCCATGTTCTGCAGCGAGGGCGCCGACAGGGAGCCGGGGTGCTCGGGGGTGATCTGGGTGTACCCCCCAGCCCCGTTCCCGCCGGCCCCCACCGCGGGGCCCGCCGCCGGGCCTCCCGCCGCCCCCGCCGGCCCGGCGGACTCCAGCGCCAGCCCGGCTGGACTGCTGACCGAGCGAGCCGATTGGCCGGGCAGGGCGGGGAGCTGGGGGCCGGAGGGGCCCCCGCTGCTGCCCGGCAGGGGGCTGCTGTGCTGGGACGTCCCGCCGCAGTCCTCCACCAGCGCCAGCGCCTCCTCCTCGCCCTCGGCGTGCTGGCTGTAGCTCTGCAGGGTGCGGCAGGCGGCCAGCGTCTCCTCGCAGTCCTGGTAGGCCCCGTGGGGCTCGGCCTCCTCGTCCTGGGCCTCGCCTTGCGTCAGCGACTGGACGGCCTGCACCGTCTCCAGGTCCAGCTCGCTGGCGTGGTGGGGGTGGTGGTGGGCGTGCGGGTGGTGGTGACCCAGCTCCTCTTTGAATTCGGGGTGCGAGTGGTGGGGGTGCGGGTGAGGGTGGGGCTCCAGCAGCAGCACCCCCTTGGCCTCCCCGTGGAGCGGCTGGAGGTCCAGCGTCTCTGGAGCAGTGACTGCGGAGATCGCCGTGGTGACCGTCTCCACGGCGGCGGCGGCGGCCGCAGACTCCTCCTGCTCCCGCCGCCGGCGCTGCTCATCCTGGGTGTCCACCCGCGTCTTGGCCTCCTCCCGCGCCGGCCGCTCCTCCACCTCCTCCGCCTCTTCCTCCTCCTCCTCTTCCTCGTCCTCCTCCTCCTCCTGCTTGCTGACGTAGTCCCTCGTCACGCTGCCCTCCGTGTCTAAAAAACCTTCGCCTCCCTGCGGCTCCTCCTTGACGGGCGGGGAACGCGCTGGCGAGGCCGGCTCTTCCTCGTCCTCCTCTTCATCGTCGTCCTCTTCGTCCTCGTCTTCCTCGGAGTCCTGGCTCTTCCTCTTCTTGCCGGCGCCGCCGCTCTCAGCCTTGCCCTCGGGACGACCGTCGCCCTCGTCGTCGGCGTCGTGGTCGTCGCCGCGGCGACCGGCAGGCCCGGAGATCAGCCTCTTGCCCGCGCACTCCTGCTCCTCCCTCTCTCCCGGCTCGGGGCCTTCCAGCTCCGTCCGGGGCGGGGGCGGGCGGGGGAGCCCGGCCGGGGCGGTCGGGCGGCTCCTCTTCTCCTCGGCCCACGCCTCCTCCTCTTCCTCCTCCTCATCCTCGTCGTCCTCCTCCTCGGGCTCGGAGACGGGGGGCGGCGGCGGCGGCTTGCTGACGGGCGGCGGCGGCGGCGGGGGCAGGGACGCGTTCTTGGGCGGCCTCCCCCTCCGCTTGGGCTTCTCCTCCCGCCGCTTCTTCACGTACTCGTCCTCCTCCTCCTCCTCCTCGTCCTCCTCCTCGTCCGAGTCCTTGCGCTTGTCGGGCTTGCGCTCGGCGGTCCGGGACGTCCTCTTGGCGGCTCTGTCCTCCAGCTGCTGCTGCTGCTGCTGCAGGAGCTGCTTCCTCTCCAGCTGCTGCCGCGCTTCCTCTTCCTGCGCCCGCTGCAGGTAGTAGCTCCGCGGCTTCCTGCCGGGCTTCAGCCGGACCTTGGCGGGAGGCGCAGTGTCCGTGCAGGAGGAGGGGGCGGTGCCCTGGCTGCCGGCCACGCCCCCCGTCTCCGTGGCGACCTGTCCGGCCCCGCCCCCCGGCTTCCTGCCCGGGCGCTTGGTCCAGTGCAGGGGCTTGCGGCTCTTCCCCTTGGGCCAGCCCTTCTTCTTCTTGACGGGCGCGGGCGGGGTCTCGCCCGCCGACTCGCCGGCCGGCTCGGGCTCGCGCAGCGCCGACGCAGGCTTCAGCGCCGGCGTGGAGTCTGGAACCAGAGGAGAGCAATCGATCACCGATCGTCAGGTCAGATCAGGTCCCCTGATCATTAAACACCAACTTTCAGTCAGAATCTCTAAACCACAGGCAGATAACCTGGGTGTGTCCTAAGCATCACACATCAAGAGTGTTAGCTCTCTTTGACAGCTGACAGCAAGAGAGGACGTTTAACGATAAAGCCAAACATCAGTGGTGCCCAAATACATTTAGGGTCCGAAAATCAGCATTTCCGGATTTATCAAGAAAAATGACATCACTAGAGGCAAGAGTAGAACCAGGTCACCAGTGCACAAGAGTAAAAATGTATCGTTTACAGTAAGGCCAAGATGGCTTCTGCAGTACTGCCGCAAACACACTGACAGACATCGATCAGTCGTGGAGTCAAACTACAGCCCTATCTCACTCCTTATTAGGTACTATGAGAAACCCAACAGCAGAGTCCCATTAGGGTAAATGGCTAATTGCGCTCATAAAAATGAACAGTAAGTAATTACAAAGAATGAACTAGCAATCGTAAATGGATTCACTACATAAACGTTCACGGAACTGGTTATGTTTTGAAGCACACAAGACTTTGAAAGACAAGTTTTTCAAACATGTCCTTGAAACAGGCCTTCCCCAAATGAACGCGCCCCCGTCCCGATACCCACCCTCGTCCTCGGACTCGGAGAGGTTGGCCCGCCGGCCCCTCTTGGGCGCGGGGGCGGAGGGCCGGAGCGCGGCGCGGGGGTAGCGGCGGAGCGGGCAGCCCAGCGGCGACTCCTCCTCCAGCCGCGGCATGGGCCTCTCCGTGTCCGAGTCCACGAAGGGCTCGTCCAGCACCTCGGTGGTCTCCGAGATGGTCTCCGTCACCACGCTGCTGTGCGGGTGGCTGCGCTGCCGCATGCGCCGCTTCCGCAGGGGCTTCTGGGAAAGAGACCGGGGCAAGCGTCAGCCAACGGCGGGAAGCTATCCAGCTCAGAGTAATTCCAAGTTCATTAAACAATATCATTTCCAACACATTTGCATGCATTCATTCTTGTTGTACTTATTTTCATTTTAACATTCCTTAACCCAAACTAAGTTCACCCAAGGGAGGGATGCATAAGCTAGCATGGCCTAGCCTAGCCTAGCACAGCACAGGACCTAATGCTGCAGTGAGGACTCATAACTCCAGTGTGTAATTCGAGGTGTGTGTGTGTGTGTGTGTGTGTGTGTGTGTGTGTGTGTGTGTGTCCTTACCTTGCACTTGAGCCCTAGCGTGGGCTTGGTCAGGATGGGCGGGGAGCGAGGCCGCAGCTCTTCGTCGTCGTCCTCCTCATCCTCGCTGCTCTCGCTGAAGCGGCCCCGGCGGACGGGGGCCAGCGGCTCGCTCAGCCGGGGGGCCGGGGGCAGGGCGGGCGGGGCCTCCCCGGAGCCCTCGCTCAGCCGGCGCTTGGGGCCCCTCTTCTTGCGCGGGGGGCGCCCCCTGCTGCGGGGGGCCGGCGCTGCGGGGTGGCGGGCCGCCTCCTTGGGCCGCCCGGCGCCCGAGTCGGCCTCCTTCTCCGGACCCAGGAGGGCCGCCGGGGAGAGGGAGGGCGCCGCGGGGTCCGGGCCGTCCACTCCGTCCTCCTCCTCCTCTTCCTCGGGCGGGCGCGGTTTCCGGGGCCGCCCCCGGGGCCCGTCCTTGGGCCGGCCCCACAGCCAGCTTTTGGGCGGGCGCCCGCGGCCCCGGCGCTCGCCGTTGGCCGGGAGAGGGGGCCTGTCGGGGCTGAGCTGGGCGCCCCGAGCCGGAGAACGCGTCGGAGAGATCTGGCTGTTCGGGAACGCCGGGAAGCACTTCCTCTCCTCCTCTTCCTCCCTCTCGGGCCGCATGTGCCAGGGCAGCGGAGACGAAGTCCGGATGGGCTTACTCTGCGGGACACGGGGGGGGGGGGACCGTTTAAACACATCTGTGTCTACCACATCGCCTGCATTTAAACACACCTGGGGCTAACACATTACCTGTATTTAAACACACCTGGGGCTAACACATTACCTGCATTTAAACACACCTGGGGCTAACACATCACCTGCATTTAAACACACCTGGGGCTAACACATTACCTGCAGTTAATCACACCTGAGGCTAACACATTACCTGCAGTTAATCACACCTGGGGCTAACACATCACCTGCATTTAAACACACCTGGGGCTAACACATCACCTGCAGTTAATCACACCTGGGACTGGCAGACACACCAGTGTCAAACTGTCTGGTTGTTTTCCTACAAAGTGAAACTGGACAATCTGAAGTCATCAGACCCCCTGGCTGCAAACTGGAAGCCTGTACAGGTGAGTTCCGTCAGCAGGGGGCGCTCACCTCCTTGCAGGTCTGTCCCTCGCCCTCCTCTTCCTCCTCCTCCTCGTCCTCCCCCTCGCCCTCCGACACCACGGTGTTGGTGACGATGACGGGGGTCCAGCGCAGGCAGTCGGGGTCCACCTCCAGCTGCCGGGGGTGGGCCCTCAGCCGGGTCATGTGATTGGACACCAGCTTCTCTCTGCGCACCAGGACCAGCCTGCAGGGGGCGACAGAGAGGCAGGATCAGCAGGAGAACAGCGGCAGCGCTGGGAGCGTGACTGTGACTGCAGGTAGATCTGTGCAGCAGACCTGTGACATGGGGCTGTTTGAAACTCTTTAACCTTATTGACACCAGTCAAGATGAGGAATCTGCAGGAACGTTTTCTCATATTACCAGCATCTGACCACTAAAAGCATCTCATATGTACCTGACCCTGGCCTAATTAATGCAGAATTTCCGAGACTGCATCAGCATCACTGTACATACAAACCAAAAACGAAAGTAAGAAGGAAAAAAGTGAACTTTAGCCTGCACGTCATAATGAACTCTGATTGGTCTATTTGTCTACTCTCCCTGTTGGTTTTCTAGCTGGTGACTCCTGGGAGCTCCATTGAGTTTAGTCTACTTAACAAATTAGCACCTGTACACCTGTACTTGTTCCCCCTTCCCTGGAGACCTGAGCCTGAGGCTTTATTGATTTTCCTCTGATGTTTGCAGAGGTGCAGCGGCTCTGCTGTTAACACCTGAGGGTCCCAGACCAGACACAGGTAACCATCTGCCAGGCAGTGTTCCTACTGCAGCTGCAGAGAGCAGACGCTGAAGGTGGCGAACACAGGGCCAACCTGAAAGGAACAATTGCTGGCGTGTGACTGTGTGTGTGTGTGAGCGTGTGCGAGCGTGTGTGTGTGTGTGTGTGTGTACGTGTGTGTGTGACTGTGTGTGCGAGCGTGTGTGTGTGTGTGTGTGTGTGTGTGAGCGTGTGTGTGTGTGTGTGAGAGCGTGTGTGTGTGTGTGAGCGTGTGTGTGTACGTATATGCATGCACGCGTACCTCTCCCCGCGCTGCTCCAGCATGCCCAGGTGGTGCAGGGTGGCGGTGATGTCCTGGGGGCAGATGCCGGTGATCTTGCTGAGCCGGCGGATGGTGAGCTGCCGGTCCCGCACCTCATGCAGGCACTCCAGCACCACGCTGCGCCAGTACGCCATGTAGGACAGCCGGCCCAGGTCCGACAGCGGCTTCTCCGGCGAGCCCGGCTGCCCCTCCCGCTTGGAGAGCAGGTAACCTGGGCAACGAGAAACCCCACGACACTTAGAAACCCCACAACAGCATTACATTACAGGCATTTAGCAGACGCTCTTATCCGACCTACGACCTACATTTACATAGCAATTTTTTTTTATTTTTTTTTAACATTAACATTGTATCCATTTATACAGCTAGATATATACTGAAGCGATTAAGCAGGTTAAATACCTTGCTCAAGGGTACAACGACAGCAGCCTACCCAGGAATCGAACCCGTGACCTTTCGGTTACAAGCCCAGTTCCTTACCCACTGTGCTACACTGCCGCCCGGACAGAAAAGTTTCATTTTACGCACTGCACCCCAACTTTTCGGCCAGGGGTACCCAACCCCTTTTCTCCATGACTTTGTGGGGCCTTTTAAAGTGAAACATTAGGGCGGGATCATCATGGAGGAGGGAGGGAACCACGGGGGGGGGGGGCTCTTACTGAAGTCGATGAGGAAGCGACCGAAACCCTTGCGCTGGTACTGCGGAAGAATCATGATGCAGGACACATTGTACTTCTGCTGACAGTGTTTTTCCTGGGAGAGGTGGAGAAAAGGGAGAGAAAAAGAGGGAGGCAGGGAGGGAGGGAAAGAGAGAGAGAGACAAAGTTGAGGAAGTGAGTGAGGAACTGCCAGAAATGCAAACTTTCACTTTTCAGTTTTTGACAAGTCTACGGTACGTCGGGTCTGTCAAGCGTTTCAGACGGCTGGGAATCTGGGCAGGGATTTTTTTTTTCCCGTTAGAACACCTGTGCTTTACGAGGACGTGAGATGCATTTCACAGCAGGGGGTCCCAGGCTTCCTGAGCCCAGAACCCACGTAAGAGTTTAGTTCAGTTTACAGGCATTTAGCGGACGCTCTTATCCAGAGCGACTTACATCGTATCCAATTATACAGCGGGATATGTACTGGAGCAATACAGGCTAAGTACCTTGCTCAAGGGTACAACGGCAGTGTCCTACTGGGGAATCGAACCTGCGACCTTCAGGTTACAAGACCAACTCCTTAGCCATTATACTACACTGACGCCCATACGTTTCCTGCTACCCCCTCCTCCTGTTAAAAACACAGCCAGATAAAAATTCCAGCACAGCAAAATTACTGGAGTTAAATCAACTCCAGCAGTGTTAAACCAACTCAGAGTCCAGCAGGGGCAATACACACCATTAGATTCCAAAGTACTCTATCACAGTTGATTTAACACTGGGTGTGAATGATAGTGTTGAATACATAGCTTAGTTAATTTAGCTACAGCATGTAGCCTACAGCAGATTGGACCCCCTGCCAGACAACCGTGAATGTGCTGTACCTGCATTGCCCACCAGGTGGCGCATGCCTGAGGCCTACCTTGGAGAAGTAGCCCACCAGGTGGCAGCCCTTGCCGTCGTTTTGCGTCAGCACGTAGAACAGGAAGGGCTCCACGTCGTAGTACAGGGTCTTGTGGTCCAGGAAGAGCTTTGCCAGCAGACACAGGTTCTGGCAGTAGATCGTACTGACGTTCCCATCCACCTATCACAGACGACCACACAATCCAGCCCACCAATCAGCAAAATATCTACACTGCACGATGCACACCAAAAATGACTTCCAATTTCCACCTAATCTTTGAAAAATACATGTTTTTTCAACATTCTAAGTCAGTGTTCTAGAACTCCATTGCTTTCAGTCACCGGTAGTGATTGATACATCAGCACTGGAATGTTCAGAAATTCTAATCACATATGTGTGGCCTTACACCTTAAAGGGTTAATGTGGGGACCCCAAACTCCAGTCCTGTGGGGGGCACACCTTGTAAACAAAGTCCAAATTTGCTACAGACTGAAAGAAAACCACAAAATCTTGCAGACAGTTTAGCCCTCCAGGAGTGGAGTTCAAGATCCATGCCCTAATGGATCTACCAAAAGACCATTTCAAAGTGCAACAACCCCTTCATACATAAACTTATGTTAAAACTGGAACTGTGCCTGTAAAAAGCACGGACATGCAGTCCGTTCACCAGGAAAACACTTTGTCGGTCCCAACAGCCACAACCTTATTCAGACCGTCTCCACTTCAATTCTCTCCTCTCTTGTGCGCACACTCCATCCTGACCATCGCTGCAATCATCTCATCCCTAAGAGCTCAATTAAAAACGGCGATGTCTCTCTTCCCTGCGATCGCTTTGGGCGGGAGCGGGCAATTCCATTTACCGCCATCAGACCCGGGTCAAGCAATTATTTGAAATACTTCCAGCCTTCGGACGGCGGCGAGATTCCTGCCGAATCCCTGGACGCTCCGAAAGAAAGCACCAGTGTTTTCAACGACATTCTGAATCAGATTCATTTTGGTTAACAACCTGATCAATGAAAATTCCTCTGCATCTGCAGCACCACCGGAATCAAAACCATTAAAAGGGGGGAATTTAGGGAATTTACATTCCACGGACGCTCTCATTCAGAGCGACTAACACATTGTATGAACAGTTCAATACGGCTGGATATTTTACTCCAGTGATTGTAGTTTTAAGTACCTCGCTCAAGGCTACAACGGCAGTGCCCCAACCTGGGAATCAAACTGGCAACCTCGAGTTCTGTAACCAAAACACGTCCACTCTGCCAGCAACATTTCAGCCAGCGAACCACAGGCGCACACTCCATCTCGCAGACGGTTGTGAGAGAGTGCTTCTCCGCGCCTGTCCTGCCAGAAGGGATCGAGCCGGGCCCCTTACAGCCTGCTCAGAGCGCTGCCTCAGCCCGTCAGACGGGGGTTCCGTACGACCGGCCCTGTCCCTCCGGCCCGTTCGCGGACGCGGGACGCGGTCCGGGGGCGCTCACCTCGAACACGGAGACGCTGTCCTTCCTGTAGATCTCGTTGGCCGGCGGGTGGAACCAGCCGCACTTGCGCATGTGCTGGAACAGGATGCTGCGGCTCTTCATGTAGCGCAGGCAGAACTCGCACAGGTAGAGCTTCGGCAGCCTGGGGGGGGGAGAAAAGGAGGGAAGAGAGGAGGGAGGGAGGAATGAACAACGGAGAGGGAAGGAGAAGAGGAATGAGCAAGGGAGAGAGGGAGGGAGGAGAGGAATGAACAAGGGAGAGGGAAGGAGAAGAGGAATGAGCAAGGGAGAGAGGAGGGAGGGAGGGAGGAGAGGAATGAACAAGGGAGAGAGGGAAGGAGAAGAGGAATGAGCAAGGAGAGAGGGAGGGAGGAGAGGAATGAACAAGGGAGAGGGAAGGAGAAGAGGAATGAGCAAGGGAGAGAGGGAGGGAGGGAGGAGAGGTATGAACAAGGGAGAGAGGGAAGCAAGAGAGGGATGAGCAAGGGAGAGAGGAAGGGAAGGAAGGAGGAGAGGAATGAGCAAGGGAGGGAGGAAGGGAAGGAAGGAGGAGAGGAATGAGCAAGGGAGAGAGGGAGGGAGGGAAATAAAACGGGATGAACCGGGAAGAGGGGGGATGGGGGGGGGAGGGGAGTTGGAGAGGTGTTAAGCGGTGTGTAATGCGGCTCTCTGTTCGGGTCATTGTACACACGGGCGTGCGAGCGCCCCGCCTGAATGGGTCTTCTGAGCGGGACGGGCTCTCCGCTGCACCTCCCAAACGCCCCGCGTTCCTGAGTAAGCCCCCTCGGCCCGAAGCCGGGTTCAGAAGTTCGGATCACGCGCTCGGGAACAGAGAGCGCTGACGTCACCGCGTTCACATCCGTCTGTTTTCTTTCGTGCTGGGTGTACGGGACAAGCGTAGCCAGAGGGGGAAAATGCACAGACCAACAGGAACTCTACCAGCTGCCATTACAGAGCGCAGTGAGTGATTTTATAACCTCATACACACTGAGAACAGCACTGCTGAGGCGCGTTTTAGGGGTGCAGTGGAGCCCTAAAGCTCCTGTCCTACGCCGCGGGCGGGACGGTTACCTGCTGTACTCCTGCGGGTACGGGGAGGAGTACCACGTCTGGATCTCGTACTTCCCAAACTCGATGACGGACGGGCAGCGCATCTGGGGGTCCGGGGGTCCAGTCACCCCGACTTTCTGCTCGGGGAAAGAGACGGGGGGCGTCAGAGAGGCGACAGAGAGCTGGGGGAAGAACACATTTTACTACAGCAGCGTACCCCACAGTGAAGGGATCTGACAGTGTACTCCACAATGCAGCAGCTGCAAGTGTGTAACTGCAATTTTTTATCTTCTTATTGTGAATGAACAGTGCCAGATATTTGTATATGTTTTCAACATGTCAATAGGATCATCTGGTTAAATAAAAGTAAACTATTTTAAAAACAGAAGAGAGGCCAGACTGGTCACACATGGCGACCCACCAACCTCTTATCTGGGCTTACACTGGCGTTTGTTTTTTTTTTGTCCACTTCTTGCATATACCGTTTACAGCACAGGAGTGGGATTAGGAGCAGACAGGCAGATTACTAATCTGGGATTACCAATCCTCAACCCACTGACTCTGTGGTGGGGGGCTTCTCTGGGGCTGCTGGGAGGCTCACCCTGTTAAAGCACGAGGGATTTTACTTAAGAGCACTGACAAATACACCAGCGCCTGCTGGCTGCTAACGCTGAGGCCCAGTTGGCTCAGTCTGGCGAGAGCGGCGGGGGAACGTGGAGGACGCCTCTGATGTCAGCAGTTGGTTGATGGATGCAAGTCTCCGCCCCTTTCTGTGGAATCTAGGCGGTAACCACACGCTCGCTAGCTAAACTTGTCGAGGCGCCAGCCGCCCTTCCACCAGACTTGGGGGGGGGGTGGGGGGGCACACTTTCTTGCACCTGTCAGCGCAGCCAGACTGGGGTGGAGGGGGGGGGGGAGGTGCTTTGATGTCTGCTTATCTCATGACACTCACACTCACGCTCACTAGATGCTCTGTGGGAGAACATCGTCTAGCGAGTGTAGCGTTCATTCATACACGACAGAGATGTGCTGCACAAAGCAGCCTCACGGAACTCATGAGCGTTTCAGATCTGGGAGACAGGCCAGTGTGAGAACAGCGCTCACCTGTCCCTTCACCCACCCATTCACCCTCTCCTATACCTGCCCATTCACCAGTGCATTCACCTGTCCCTTAACCTGCCCATTCACCTGCCTATTTACCTGTCCAATTCACCCATTCATTCACCTGAATTTCACAGTCCATTCTCGTGTGCATGTAGGTCAAACAGGGAGAGGATTCTCAAGTGAACATTTGGACCTTCCACACAAAAACCAAACCAAGCGCACACACTTGCCCTGTGTTTCACATGCGTACAGTACTGAGTACAGTAAACCCTTTGCTACGTCCCAAAGGACAGCCTCCAGAAATGGCTGAACACAAAACAACAAACAGCACTACCGCAGCCAATTAAAAAGCCGTTT
Organism: Anguilla rostrata; assembly: GCF_018555375.3. Classification (NCBI taxonomy): domain Eukaryota; kingdom Metazoa; phylum Chordata; class Actinopteri; order Anguilliformes; family Anguillidae; genus Anguilla; species Anguilla rostrata. The sequence goes on along the minus strand of NC_057942.1, from coordinate 7,740,967 downwards.
CTCTCCCTCTCTCTCTCTCTCTCTCTCTCTCTCTCTGAGCCCCACAGAAGCGCAGGGTTAAAGACCTGTGCACAGCGCTGCCCGTGCTCGCCGTGTGAGCCTTCCTGCGTTCCCACGGCAACACCAGGCACAGCGCCGGGATACGGAGAGAGGATACAGCTGGGGGGGGGGGGGTGAGCGCGGCGCGGCACGATGAACGTACCAGCTGCGCGTCACCGCTGAATTTAACCACACCTGCGCGCACCGAGCTCACGCCCACACGCACGGCGCAGGGGGACGAGCACGAGAGCACAGCAGCTCTGAAATAAGAGAGCTTCTCTAAAAGGGTTGCCAGGTATGAACCCCAACTGTGAGCATGAGGGTAGAAGTTCTGAAATAAGAGTGCCTTCTCTAAAAGGGTTGCCAGGTATGAACCCCAACTGTGAGCATGAGGGTAGAAGTTCTGAAATAAGAGTGCCTTCTCTAAAAGGGTTGCCATGTATGAACCCCAACTGTGAGCATGAGGGTAGAAGTTCTGAAATAAGAGAGCTTCTCTAAAAGGGTTGCCAGGTATGAACCCCAACTGTGAGCATGAGGGTAGAAGTTCTGAAATTAGAGCGATTTCTCTAAAAGGGTTGCCAGGTATGCATCTCCTACTATGGGAGTGAGTAGAAGTTCTGAAATAAGAGAGCCTCACAGGATTAAGGCTAGTCTCTGTATAACAGCCCTGAGGACAGACTGCGACCCTCAGGCCAGGCACTGGAGGAATCTCACACTTTACTTCTAAAGGGTCCGACTGCTACAGGACGGCAGCCAATGGCGCGAACCAAAACCGAGCCGCCCGCGAAGGAGGTCAAAGGGCACGTGCCGTAACGATTGCCGCGGTCGCCATCTTCCTCCGTAAATCTGCCGCTGAACGACGGCGATACGAAGCGTGGAAGTTTTTAAAAAAAAAAAAAAAAGAAAAAAGTAAAATAGAGAAGGTGGAGGAAAAAAAAAAAAAAACTGTGACATGCTGTGACAAAGAAGAATACTTAGAAGCATAATGGTGAAAAATGGCCCCTCTCTCTCTCTCTCTCTCTCCCCCCCCCCCGTCTCGGGGATTCAGCCCTTTCCGGGCAGGCGGGCCTGTCTGTCGCTGCGGTTAATGGCCAATCGCTGCTCACTCAGCCACCACCTTCTCAAGGTCCTTCTTCTTTTGGGCTTTCTGTTTTTTTGGGTTTTTTTTGAAAGCAGCCACTGTGGTCAGGTGGAGCGGCGCAGACAGCTAGGGACTGGAGGACATTTGCATTGTTTTGCGTGTGTGGCGTGCGTGTGCACGAGTGTGTGGGTGTACGTATCTGTGTGCGTGAGCGCGCGTGCATTGTGTGACTGAGCGTGTGTGGGCGTGTGCGCATGCGTGCATGTGTGTGGGTGTATGTATCTGTGTGTGTGAGCCTGTGTGCATTGTGTGATTGAGCATGCGTGTGTGCATATGTGCATGTGTGTGGGTGTGTGTGCACTGTGCGATTCAGCATGCGTGTGCGTGTGCATATGTTCATGTGTGTGTCGTGTGGGTCGTTGTGTTCCTTGCGGTGTGCGTACGCATGCATGTGTGTGCGTGTGCATATGCTCATGTGTGTGTCGTTTGGGCCGTTGTGTTCCTTGCGGTGTGTGTACTGTGCGATTCAGCGTGTGTGTGCGTGTGCGTACGCATGCATGTGTGTGCGTGTGCATATGTTCAGTGTGTGTCGTGTGCATATGCTCATGTGTGTGCGTGTGCGTACGCATGCATGCGTGTGCGTGTGCATATGCTCATGTGTGTGTCGTTTGGGCCGTTGTGTTCCTTGCGGTGTGTGTACTGTGCGATTCAGCATGTGTGTGCGTGTGCGTACGCATGCATGTGTGTGCGTGTGCATATGTTCATGTGTGTGTCGTGTGCATATGCTCATGTGTGTGCGTGTGCGTACGCATGCATGCGTGTGCGTGTGCATATGCTCATGTGTGTGTCGTTTGGGCCGTTGTGTTCCTTGCGGTGTGTGTACTGTGCGATTCAGCGTGTGTGTGCGTGTGCATATGCTCATGTGTGTGCGTGTGCATATGCTCATGTGTGTGTCGTTTGGGTCGTTGTGCTCCTTGCGGTGTGTGTACTGGATGCGTGTGTGTGTGTGTGTGTGCATATGCTCATGTGTGTGTCGTTTGGGTCGTTGTGCTCCTTGCGGTGTGTGTACTGGATGCGTGTGTGTGTGTGTGTGTGCATATGTTCGTGTGTGTGTCGTTTGGGCCGTTGTGTTCCGTGCGGTGTGTGTACTGGATGCGTGTGTGTGCGTGTGCATATGTGCATGTGTGTGTGTCGTGTGGGTTGCTGTGTTCCGTGCGGTGTGTGTACTGGATGCATGTGTGTGCGTGTGCATATGTTCATGTGTGTGTGTGTGCATATGTTCATGTGTGTGTGTGTGCATATGTTCGTGTGTGTGTCGTTTGGGCCGTTGTGTTCCGTGCGGTGTGTGTACTGGACGGCTGGCTGCATGCGTTTGATCTGCCTGCCTGAGGCAGAGAGAATTAGTGCAGTGAGTCGAGCCAGCCTCTCTCTTTCCCTCCATTACCTTTCCTCCCTGTCACACTCTCTCTCTCTCTCTCTCTCTCTCTCTCTCTCTCTCTCTCTCACCTTCCCTCCCTCTGACACACTCACTCTGCCTCTCTCTTTCCCTCCATTACCTTTCCTCCCTGTCACACTCTCTCTCTCTCTCTCTCTCTCTCACCTTCCCTCCCTCTGACACACTCACTCTGCCTCTCTCTTTCCCTCCATTACCTTTCCTCCCTGTCACTCTCTCTCTCTCTCTCTCTCTCTCACCTTCCCTCCCTCTGACACACTCACTCTGCCTCTCTCTTTCCCTCCATTACCTTTCCTCCCTGTCACACTCTCTCTCTCTCTCTCACCTTCCCTCCCTCTGACACACTCACTCTGCCTCTCTCTTTCCCTCCATTACCTTTCCTCCCTGTCACACTCTCTCTCTCTCTCTCTCACCTTCCCTCCCTCTGACACACTCACTCTGCCTCTCTCTTTCCCTCCATTACCTTTCCTCCCTGTCACACTCTCTCTCTCTCTCTCTCACCTTCCCTCCCTCTGACACACTCACTCTGCCTCTCTCTTTCCCTCTCACCTTCCCTCCATCTCTCCCTTTCTCTCTCTCACCTTCCCTACCTCCCTCTGACACACTCACTCTGCCTCTCTCTTTCCCTCTCACCTTCCCTCCATCTCTCCCTTTCTCTCTCTCACCTTCCCTACCTCCCTCTGACACACTCACTCTGCCTCTCTCTTTCCCTCTCACCTTCCCTCCATCTCTCCCTTTCTCTCTCTCACCTTCTCTCCCTCCGTCACTCACTCGCTCTCATTCCCCCCCTTCCCCTCTCCCCACAGTGTCACATTCCCCCCCTCTCTCATCCCATCTCCACACGCCCTCCCTCAGGCTCTCTCTCACTCCCTCTCCCTCTCTTCCTCCCTCCGTCTCTCCCCCGCCCGTCTCCCCCCCCTGCAGCTGCAGGAACTCAAAGGGACGGGACAGAATGTGGCATGTCCCATCAGGGTTACTGAGTCGCGCTCATGCTCTTTGACAGGGATGGGAGTGTGAGGGTGGGCTGGGTATTACCGCAGGCAGACCCTACACAAGCTGCCCACTGCAAAACGGACAGCTGACCTGCAGTGGAGGACAGTGCACGGGGCTACGGCTACAGACAGACACACACCTGGACCCTAGCACCGGGAAGGGCTGTCCTTTCTGATCACAAACAGAAACACTTGCGCACACTTATTTATTACATTTATGCATTCTAGGTTAGTGGGGCTATTTGATTTGTAAGTTATGGGTTTCAGCACTGGAGTATTGTTTTTCTTTTTGACTTCTTTATTTTTTTTTGGTCCCGGGTATTCTGCCAGGAAAAAAAAAATGCATTGCTTAACGGCTAAGCTTGCCATCTGGATTACCCAAAAGAGCAAGATTAGGGGGTTTGGGTCTACAGACCCAGTAGAGGCACTAACAGGACTAGTAGCTGCTCAACTCAGAGCTGACCATGCACACAACAAGCTAATCAATAACTGGGAGGCTTTTAGGCACATCTGGGCTGTTGAGTATAGCACAGGAAGAGGGATGTTACATTTTTTTCTTCCTGATGAAAAACTCTTGTGTTTCGTATGCATTATAAGCTGACCTTTGCACTAGTGGCAGTAGTTTAATAAAGGGATTTTCCAAACTCTAAAGACTCTCACCTGTAGTGCCAGCTCCTGGATGTGTCGGAAGAGCTCCACGTCTTTCTCCGTCAGGTTCTCCTGCCCCGGCAACCGGTCCTCGTCCTCGCGCCACTCGTCCCCACACTCCTGATTGTCTGCGAGGGACAGACGGACAGACGGGGCGTCCAATCAAAAGGATGAACGGTCGAGGCAGAGGACTTTGACGTGTCGGACAGGCGCACGCACACAACAAGAGGCCAGCATCCTTTGACAGCTGACGACAGGAGGGAACGTCACGCAATGAAGCAAAACACCCCCCCACCCCCATCATTACCCCTGGGGGAGAAAGAAGGTCCGGGTCATCTGCAGAGCAAGAATTTAACTGTCAGAATAAGGACAGGAGCTAAACTGGTCCAGTAATGACTGTCATTGAGAGAGGCACTGAACAGCGTTTGACCAGAACTGCAGCCCTACCTCCCTCCTCATCAGGGTTATATGAGGGCGTGAGCCTCAGTGCAGTACTGCGGGACCACCACCGGCGCTGTCCCATAAGGCCCGGCAGCTCGCACACACACTGCTCCGCTTCAGCGCACAGCACGAGCAGGCCAATGTAACGGTATATGGAACTGGTCACATTTTAACAGTGCACTTAGTGAAACTCTCAGTGCGGTTTCAAAAGAACCGCTACAGCACTATTCCACAGACAGTGAGTAACACTGCTAAAGGAAAAACAGCAAATATAAAAAACCCTAACCCTGTTAAATTATAAAATAAAGTTAAAAGGGGGGGGTGGGACAGACAGACACGGAGAAGGACAGACAGACAGACACAGAGAAGGACGGACAGACGGACGGACAGACAGACACAGAGAAGGACAGACAGACACAGAGAAGGACGGACAGACGGACGGACAGACAGACACAGAGAAGGACAGACAGACAGACACAGAGAAAGACAGACAGACACAGAGAAGGACAGACAGACACAGAGACAGACAGACAGAAGGACAGAGACAGACAGACGGACGGATGGACGGACAGACAGACAGACACAGAGAAGGACAGACAGACAGACAGACAGACAGACAGAGAGACAGACAGATGGACAGAAAGACGGACAGACGGACGGACGCTCACCTCCCGTCCGCTCCTCGTCCTCCCCCTTGCGGCTGGCCTTCTTGCGGATGCGGTACTGCTGGGAGTAGTCCACCACCTCGGCGCGGGCCTTGCGCCCGTCGGGGGACGGGGTGAAGAACTTGGTGAGGGCGTCGATCAGGCCCTTGGTCTTCTTGTTGAAGCGCAGCCCCCCGCCGGTCGAGTCCTCCTCGCGCAGGGAGAAGAGCAGGCGGTCGTCGCCGGGGTAACCCTCGCAGGAGGAGGAGCTGGAGGAGGACGGGGGCGAGGAGGAGCCCTGGGAACGCCGGTCGACCCCGCCCATGCCGCCGCGCCGCCTCCGGCCACGCCCCCCCGGACCCCGGAACTTCTTGAACGGCCTCTTTGACCTGGCGGCCGGGAAGGGAACAGTCACGGCCTGGAGCTCCGCCCACAGAAACTGAATCCCCGCAACGACCCCACTTCTAAAAACAGCGTTTCCCAAACTGCAGTGCTGGATCTCCTGGGCCTGCAGACTTTCAGGCGCGTTTGAGCATTTAAGTGCTTAATTCAAGTCACCGATTGCCTAAAGAGATTCACACACCTACTTTCCAAGGCATAAACCAGCTGCAGACTGAAAGGAAACTAAAACAAGCAGCAGGTACTGCAGCCTTTCAGGGATCCAGGAGTTTGAGATCCATGCAATAAAGCCATGACATATCCCAGCAGAGCAGCTCTGGCTCAGCTTAACACACACATCCTTCAGCTAACAGCAGCTACCGCTGGACAGCTGCAGGTCCATTTGCCTGCTGTGCACAGGGAGACCAGCTGTTCTGTCTCTCTGAATGCACACAGGTGTGCAATGCCAGTGTCCCAGAAGCCAACGAGAGACTCTGGGACGCCATATTTGGAGTCGATTTTCTTTGGGACAGGCGAGGGTAGATGCAGAGGGGGGGATGAAAGGGTGTTCCCTAAATGGGACCTGAGAGCGAGCGAGCGTGCGCCGCGTACCTGTTTTTGGGACGTCCCAGCGGTGCGTTGTAGCGCCGTTTGATTTGTGCTGCTTTTTCGTGTAAGAGCTTTCTTCCCTTTCTCCTCGGTCGGCAGATCTGACAGATCCACATACCTGCAGAAAAAAAACCAAACAGGACCCATAAATAACACCTCCGTGCAAATCCGCTGTTGTCATTATCACATATAAATCACTACACAATCGCAGCCAAGCTCACACACTGTCCATTATCTGTGACCGAGCGATCGCGTTATTGGCAGCAAATGCCATTACATTATCACAACCAAGTTGGCAAATCATCGCGACAAAAGCTGGCTCAAAGCAGGTGGGTTGCCGTGGCGAAGCTGTGCGTTACATGATTGGCCCGTTACCTCAATAAAGCCGTTACATCATCGCGACCGAGGTGTTAGATTATTGCAACAGCATCATTCTGTCCTATAGCTTTAAATAAAAAAAAACCACTATCTTCACACAAGCCCCTGCAATGTTATTTAATGTTATTACATAACCACTCCAATGTTATTCTTATAGTGCTTCAGTTCCAATGATGCGTGAAGGTGTGGCTGCAGCGTTTGGACTGGTCCTCTGGGGCAGCCGCATGCATCAGAGGTCTGCGGGGGGTCGGGAGGGGGGGGGGGGGGGCTAACCTTTTGGCATCCGCATCAGTGGGGGGTCACAGCACTCCATGTGGAAGCCCCGGTCACATGAGTCACAGAACAACATGTTTTCCTGTGGAGGGAAGGAGGGAGGGAGGGAGGGAGGGTGAGGGTGAAAGAGAGAGAGAGAACGTGAGAGAGAGCGAGAAAGAGAGAGAGGTGTCAGTCAGCACGGGCCAGCCTGCAAGCGCTCGCTGTCCACGGCGAGAAGACGCACTCTGCACTCCCTCACGCGTTTCACTTCTGACTTTTCAATCAGGCATTACGACAGACAGCTGGGCAGACGCACTGTGCACTCCCTCACGCGTTTCACTTCTGACTTTTCAATCAGGCATTACGACAGACAGCTGGGCAGACGCACTGTGCACTCCCTCGCGCGTTTCACTTCTGACTTTTCGATCAGGCATTACGACAGACAGCCGTCTCGGAGGAAGGAACACAGACTTTCAGACATCAGACATTCGTGTTGCTAAGCGAGGACCACTCACCGCGTTTTTGCCCTGGTCCTGGCAGGAGCTGCAGGTCTTGCACTCGATGCACTGCCACCACAGGGCCTTGACCCGAACCGTGAGCTCCGGAGAGAACTTCAGACATGACGGGTGGCCTGGGGGGGGAGGGGGGGGGCAAGAGAGAACATCACACATCAAAGCGGGCCTTTCGCTCCAGGTGGATCTAAATCCCCCGCCCCCAGCAACACTCACTACTTCACAGATCTT